>NC_064858.1:48455247-48755247 GCF_024139225.1 Suncus etruscus | reverse complement strand
ATTGACAATATTGAAAAGCTACCACTAAAAGTGCTAGCTGAGAAAGTGCATTTGTATTCTTTTTTAATTTACAGCATCTTTTAAACTTTCTTTGAAAATAGCTTTGTGCTGAGGAGGGAAGAGTTTTATACTGTAATTAAACTAGACAAGCTTATTATAATTATAATAATTATCAACTGAGTGCCAATAATATTTTTAAGAACTCCACTGAGCGTTAAGATCATACTAGTGTCTAACAGGTATTTAAAATCTGGCACTTTAAAATGGAAAGGACACAGATTCAGCTTTTTTATATTATTATTATTACTTATTTTTTTTTAGTTTTTGGTCCATATCCAGAGATACTTCAGTTGACTCCAGACTTTGTACTCACGAATCACTCCTTGCAGTGGTCTAGGGACCACTTGGGATGCTGGGGATTGAATCCAGGCTGGCCATGTACAAGGCAAGTGCCTTGCCTGCTGTTCTATGCTCCAGCAGAGATTCTAACAAAAATAATCCCTTTCTTATAGGAGAATCCTGTTTAGAATACATACTTTCATCCAAAATGGTTGATCAGTGAAGCCCATCTGAATCCTGTGAGAATTTAAACAATTGATTTTCTTTAACAGGCCTTCCATTATCATCTTCATGTATCTGGAAAACAATATGACAACATGCCAGATATCAGAGCCCTTTCTGAGTGAAGGGAAAATACCATCACCACACCAGCAAGTTTCCCTGGGTATAATGTTCCATCAAGCATATGCAAAGCCAATCTTTCAATGTGCACGCCAGGATTCCCCCTAGTGGCTGTAAAAGGTACTCAATAAGGACGTAAATAGAGAAACACGTGCACTAAGTTGGTGGTGTTGGGGTTTCATTCCTCTTAAGCAACTGTTCCCCAAAGTTGGAAGTGTGTCACCAATTAATAAAGGTTTTATTAGCGCTCTTCTCTCAAGCTGGCCCCCGCCATAATTAAGGTGTCTGCCTGCAGGCTTGAAGATGCAGCATGAAATTACAGTCAGCCCTAGTACAAAGAACACTCTTTCAAACACCATGGCTTGATTGCCCTGGCTTTCCCCAATCAAATTCTTAATCGAACTGTTTGGGTCCAAATTGATATGGTGACTTTATCCAAAACACGCAAAAGATGGAAGGCTTTCAGAGAAATCTATTATTAACTATGTTCATGATAGCCAACTTCCTTTTTTGTTTGTTTTTGATTTTTTCTTAATTGAGATTGGCCCGCTTCTTTAAAATGTGGGCTTTTTTGGTATTTTGTCCATATCATATTTCTAGGAGTCAATAGTTGCTATGTTTTTTGAAAAATTCCCACTTGCTTGTACAGAGTGTTTATGAATTTATCCTACACACACTTGCTGATTGATTATAGGCACAGCTTTGTGTGCTAGAGAGGGGGAGGTAGGATTAAGAAACAAATATAAAACACAGCCCTAAATCTCTGAAAAGATGAGCATCTACTCATATAAATACATATACATATGCTTGTTTCTTTCTACCTAAGGCTTTAAATGTTGATTTGATATGTCTGGAAAACAATGACAACATGCCAGATCTCTCAGTCCTTTGTGAGTGATCAACAGAACTAGGAACACTTCTGGGTATTATGGTCCATCAGGCACAGAAAAAGTCATCTCTTCCATTCATCCAAGGATCAACATGAACCAACCAAAGTGGATCATGGTAACTATTGCAGAGGATTGGGTGGTGTGGGCCACACTCATTGGTGCTCAGAACTTATACCTGGCTCTGTGTTCAGGCATCATCATTTCTTTTTTTGTTGTTTTTGTTTTTTGTTTTTGGGCCACACCCATTTGACCCTCAGGGGTTACTCCTGGCTATGCGCTCAGAAATCGCCCCTGGCTTGGGGGGACCATATGGGACTCCGGGGGATCCAACCGCCGTCCGTCCTATGCTAGTGATTGCAAGGCAGACACCTTACCTCTAGCGCCACCTTCCTGGACCCATCATCATTTCTTTTTTTTTTTTTTTTTTTTGGTTTTTGGGCCACACCCAGCAGTGCTCAGGGGTTACTACTGGCTGTCTGCTCAGAAATAGCTCCTGGCAGGCACGGGGGACCATATGGGACACCGGGATTTGGACCAACCACCTTTTGGTCCTGGATCGGCTGCTTGAAAGGCAAACACCACTGTGCTATCTCTCATCATTTCTTATGGTGCTTGGGGGACTATATAAGGGACCAGAGATTATGATTTGGTCACATGCAAGGCAAACATGACTCATATGTGATGATCCAAATTTTCATTTTGACCTACTGTGTTTGAGCTTAGAAGTCATGTGGTCAAGCAAAGCTGATCAAAGTTCTTTCTGAGGATAAGTAGCAAGAGAAAGAAATTTTGGGGTGAATATAATCTGAGGCTATCAAATGAACTTGTTCTCTCCTAGTATTAAAATCCTCCCTAAAATAGAAGAAATTCAAGCCAACATTGAAAGGGAAGCAGTGATGAGGAATATAGTAGTGTGTGATGCATGAGAGAGAAGTGGGAAGTGCCACAACTGATCAACTAACCAACTAACAAGTCCACTGATTTTATATTCTTTTTGTTTTTCTTTTCTTTTTGTTTTTTTTTTGTTTGTTTGTTTGTTTTTGGGCCACACCCAGTGGTGCTCAGGGGTTACTCCTGGCTGTCTGCTCAGAAATAGCTCCTGGCAAGCACGGGGGACCATATGGGACACCAGGATTCGAACCAACCACCTTTTGTCCTGGATGGGCTGCTTGCAAGGCAAACACCGCTGTGCTATCTCTCCGGGCCCTGATTTTATATTCTTTTTTTTTTTTTTTTTTTTTTGTGGTTTTTGGGTCACACCCGGCAGTGCTCAGGGGTTATTCCTGGCCCCATGCTCAGAAATTGCTCCTGGCAGGCACGGGGGACCATATGGGACGCCGGGATTCGAACCGATGACCTTCTGCATGAAAGGCAAATGCCTTACCTCCATGCTATCTCTCCGGCCCCTGATTTTATATTCTTAAGATTTATTGTCTCCCTGATTGCTTTTTTCTTTTCTTTTATTCTCAGTCTGGCCTCTACTCACTTACACCTGACCTGTTGTAAGTAAACTTGGATGTCCAGTCCCAGGTTCACAGTCGTCTCTCCTCAGTATCCCTTTTATTTTCCACCCAAATAAAATTCTTATATATTTTTTTCATATTGGCACACATAACAAAGAACAAAATAACCAATATTGACATGGATATTGGGGGAAAAGACTCTCATTCACTGCTGGTGGTCTATTGACCAATGTTGACTGATCTAATCCTTTTGGAAAACAATATGGGCGCTTTTCAAAAAAACTAAAACTCTTAAGCATTTATATATGACCCAGGTATTTTGCATCTTGATATTTACCGAAGGACTCAAAAATTCTATTTAGAAAAGACATTTGTGCTCTATGTTCACTACAGCACTGTTAACTGTAGCCAAATTCTGGGAACAAGTGCAGATGACTGAATAAGGAACCTAGGGTATAATACACACAGTGGAATATTACACAATACAGAAAAAGATGAGATGATGCAACTTGTTGTTAGCAAAAATAAAATCTGAGAACTGGTCTCCAAAAAATTGTGTTCACCATGGCCGGGGGTAGGGAATGTAAAATGGGAAGGGTACAATGGTGGAAAAAAAGCTGACTTTGGAGGATCATGTGGTAATGGAACCATGTATGCATGAAGCCCTACTACTAACAGTATTGTAAATCATGACACTTAAACAACAATAAAGTTACTGGTTACTTCTCATTGCCTCTTCATCACTTTATATCCTGCCCCATCAGTTCTCCCCTTAGCTTGACCGTTCTCTCCACCCACTCAAGAAGTGTCTCTGCTGAAGACAAGAAGTGACTTTTCTGGAGGCGACTAGCCCTGTCTGACTGGCAAGCCAGAAGGCCCCAAGGGAGGGTGGGCATAGCTGATCACCTTAAACACATACCCTGTTTTAACTTCCAGAGCACACATCCTTCTTTCCCTAATACCTTTACCCAGTCTTCCATAAACATAGAAGCACATACCCTATTGTAATCCCCTCTCACATCTTACTCAATTGGCTGACACAGAGTCCACATCTTACTCTCCCCTAACATAAATATCTCACTCCCACCTAAAATAAATGGAGTTACTCTCCCAAAATGGCTGGTGGATGCTTCTTTGTGAGTGGTCTACTTGCCTTTGATCTGACCTTACCAGTGACTTCTACATCCAGTGACTCTGACCTCACCAGCAACTCTGACCTCACCAGAGACTCAGACCTCACCAGTTACCTCTACATCTTGGGATCTGACCTTACCAGCTTTATTCACAGGTGAGTGTTTTGGTTCAGACTTAGAAACTGCTCTTTACCACCAGTATTCACAGAATAAACTGCCTGCCTCAAAGGTAATATTGGCTCCCAGAGTCTTTCATTCAGGTACACTTGTCCCTGGGTTCTTAGGTGAAAGGCACCTAAGCTGAATGCTGAGGCCTCTGTTGGCCTGGATAACTCTGCTAGAGCCTTTCATCTTGGGGTCATTGCTCTGTCTAGACCTTTGGGAAACAGCCCTTTGCTTAGACATCCCCCACTGAGAGAAGGCACTGAAGGGAGTACTTTAACCAGAAGCTTCAACCCTCCAAGGCAGCCAACCTAGTTGGTCCAGATAGAAAAACACAGGGGCTGGAGAGGGAGCCTGAATGTTTGGACACAAACCTCTTTCAACTTGGGGGATGGCGATTCAGAGGAGGGGCATCGAGAAAGCCACATTCTCAAAGTCATTCCCCTGAATACTTCCTCAGAGATGGAAGGAAAGAAGTGGGCCTAGATCTAAGCAGAACAGGAATGCAGAGAGTTATGCAGCTAGGAAAGTGCAGGGAACCTGCTGGAACAATAGTGAAGTGGAGGACTTGCCCTGCATACAACTAACTAGTGTTCAATCCTCAGCACCTCATATAGTCTCCTGAGCCTGCTAGGAGTGATACCTGAGTACAGAGCCAGGAGTAAAAACTGATCACCACCAGGTGTGGCCCTAAAAAAACCAAACAAACAAAAACCAACAACCAATTTCCTGGGGGAACTTAGTCAACTAAGTTGGTTCCCACTGAGGAAATTGTGAAAATAGTGTAGAGAGCTACATAAATCAGGTATAAAGAATCTAACAAGGGCGTGCAGGGAGATTACCTATGCTGCAGCATGGGCAAGAAAGGGTTACATTTTTCTCACTCAAAAAAAAAATCAACCCTCTAACTGCATTACTGGTTGCTATTCAGTGTTACTATCAAAGAGCCCCCAGGCTCTGATTATCTCTCTGCTGTCACAGATAGCTACACAGCTGCAAATATGGTTTCCAAGGCAGGGAGGGAAGAGCTAGTTCTCTCCTACCAGGTTCAATCTTTCTCCTGCTGAAGAACAGGCCCTGAGCTAACAATCCTTTTCCCCAAATGAACCAGAATCTGGTCACATGTCCAGTCTGAGCCAATGCCCAGCAGGGAGAGAAGGCACCAGGATTGACTCCTGATTGGCTCTCTGAGAGGAGGAGCTGAGCTTTCTTGAGCATCCCATGTCTCACACTAGGGTTCTGTTTGGTGAGGAAGAGGGGGAAGAAAAAGAGGAGGAGGAGAGGGAGGTGCTATATGGTCTATGCTCCAGTACCAAATGAATAGTAATCTCAGTCCCTGGGGGCTCTCCAGTCCCCTCTTCCGATTGGCCAAGTCTTACTCATCCTTCCAGTCTTCACTCTAGCATCTTCTGACACCCATGTACCAGAACTGACCACTCTGGTTTGGGATTTTTTGATTTGGAGCCATATCTAGATGGCTGTTTCAGACCTTACTCTTTAACTCTGTGCTCAAAGATTACTTCACAGATTCAAGGGGCCCCATGTGGTAGAGAAGATGGAGCCTGGATCAGTTGTGTGCATGGCAAGTACCTGATCTCAGGTACTATTCCTATGACCCAAGAACCAAACAGTTTTTCCTTGGTGCCCACGTTAGTTTCACAACCCAATCTTTGTTCTCATTATATTACATCAGAAGACTTATTTTTCTGGTGCCCCTCTGACCTGAGATTCCTGTGTGTAGGGAAGGGGAAGTGATAACACCATCTTTATCTTTGTTTTAACTGTTTAATCTGATACCTGGTATGTAGAAACTATTACGGATTGTGGAGTAGGCATTGCACCAATGGACAATTATCATGGAGCCCCGGAATCTTTCAGCAAAAAGACCCACATAACCAGGCCAGTAGACCTTATTTAAGTCAGTGGTATCTAGTTAGGTAAGGCCTATTGTCTGTCAAGCCAGAGTAAACTCAAGAAAAGAATAACACAGATTCTGTGATCTCAAAGAGAGGCATGTATTGCAGAGAGAACAATAATAAAAAAAAAATGATGCTGCAATGTGGCTCATAGGAGAGTCAGAGTATGGGATGCTGCAGTTCTGGGGCAGGGATAAGGGGGAATCAAGATCACAGGGAATCCAGAATCTGGGTTTCCTCAATGTTTCCAGCCTCTGAGCACCTCCAACTTCCCCATGATATAGGGAGATAATAGGAATTGAATGTCATTTCTTCTTGGTGCCCACAGAGGAAACAGCCAAAGAAGAAACTAGTGAGGAGAACCACAGAACTGTGGTGTCTCTGGAATAGCTGATACAGTTTCCACCAGTGATTTTAAAATCAAATAATTCCATATTTCACAATTCTCTTGCATCTGAGCGGTTTGTTCTGTTTGTTTGTTTTGGTTTTGGCGTCACACCCGGCAGTGCTCAAGGGTTTCTCCTGGCTCTATGCTCAGAAATCACTCCTGGCAGGCTCCGGGGACCATATTATGGGATGCCGGGATTCGAACCATCGTCCTTCTGCATGGAAGGCAAACACACTACCTCCATGCTATCTCTCAGGCCCTGTTTGTTTGTTTTTATGGGAGAGGGGCATGCCCAGAAATGCTCAGGGATACTCCTGGCTCTGCACTCAGGAATTACTCCTGGCAGTGCTTGGTTGTAAAGTGAACCCTTCCCCAACTTCCTCCCCACCCCCCAACCTCCTCTTTTGGTATGTAAAAGTCCACCTAGATTACAGCACCTTCCCCCACCCTGGATAATAAAGAGAAGGGTCTGGTTTTGGGTTTGAGAGAGAGCATATGATGCATTGACTGCAGATGACAGAGAGCTGACTCTAATGAATATTTTCCTGACAGCTTGGTGTATTATTTCTCCACCACTACCCTGCTTCATCAGACCCATCTGCCTAAGGGGTTAGAAACACCATGCCTGGGGTGGTCTTACCAACTTGTAGATATTTTTATTTTTGTTTTTGTTTTTGGGTAACACCTGGCGGCACTCAGAAGTTGCTCCTGGCTCTGACCTTAGAAATCGCTCTTGGCAGGCTTGGGGGACCATATGGGATGCCTGGGTTCGAACCAGGGTCAGTGTATTGACTGCATGCAAGGCAAACGCCTTACCGCTGTGCTATTGCTCCGGCCCCAGATATTTTAATTTTTATTCAACACTCCGAGGACTGTATGGTATGCCGGGGATTGAACTCTAGTCAGTCATGAGCAAGGCAAATGCCCTACTCGCTGTACGATGGCTCTGGCCCCAGGTTTTTGTTGTAGTTGCTGCTGCTGAGGTGCAGTAGGGGAAAGTGGTAATTGAAAGTACATGAAAAGCAGGGTGAAATGCTCCATGAATAACTTCATTGTTGCCTCACTGAATGGAAGAAAGGTGTGTTTGTACAGTGGGCAATACTAAAATCACATAATGTAATAGGTCTCCTAATATTTTTCGGGGGGGGGAGTGGGCAGAACATGAACATCTAAGATAATCTGGGTAATCTTTATAAGCTCTTCTTAGTATGTTAAAAAAAATTTAGGACCCGAGAGACAATGCAAAGATAAATCACTTGCTGCCTTGACAATGGCTTGAATCCATCACCACCTACCCTGCCCCTGAGCACAGAGCCAGGAGTGGCCAGTGAGCAGCACTGGGTGTGTCGTTCCCCACCCCACCCCTGTCCCCTAAAATTTCAAAACCTTTTAAAATAAAAATAAATGAAATAACACGTTGAAAGACAGCCAAGGTACTGACTGACATAGCTGTAAAATAGTCCAACTACGGCAGATAACAGTTTACTGCCTTAGTTCTAAGTAGGTCTAGCAACTCCCTAATATTTGATCATGTTTCCGAGGCAGAGATGATGGTATGAGTAGGGACTATTGCGTAATTCGAAAATATCTGTGATTTCTCTGGGAGCTTCGATTCCAATCCTACTCGGCTGGGACATTGTGCGGCCTTACAAGTTGAGAAAATACAGACATTACTGAATTTACTGTAAAGGTTGACAGACACTGTGTGGGAACTGCTGTGCTGAGGTCTCTTGACCACCTGGTGACCAAGTGGAAGCCGGCTGACCGGCTCTTGCCCTGGACAGATACAGCGCCACAGTGCCACCTCCCCCCTGTCTAAGTCATTACAGCTCACTCTGCTCCTGCAAAATAGGGCACTTGAGAGAAACAGATTCAACAGCAGGTAGGGAGACAGAGCTCCAGCAGGCTGTATGCAAAAGTGTGTGTGGGGGCTGGGGGGGGGCAATGATGGATTTTGTCCCCCCACAGTTCTCCAGGCGTTGACTCTGTCACTGCTGTTACTGTATTTCTACAGAGTTAGTAGTATGGGTCTCAGAGGGCCCTTTTGCATCCTCTTATGATCTTTTTGTTTTTTAAATAAAAAATTGTCTCACCACGAGACACACAGCTGTAAAGTTGTTCATGAATGAGTTTTAGTCATACAATGTACAACACCCTTCACCAGTACACATTTCCTGCCACCAATGTTCCCAATTTCCTTCATACCCTTCCCCTGCCTGCCTCTATGGCAGACATTTTTAACCTCTCTTTCTCTCTTTTATTTTCTCTCACTCCCTCCTTCCCTTTTTTCTCCCTTTATCCTTACCTCTTTCCCTCTTACTTTTTTCCTTTTGCAAACTGTGGCTTGTAATATTGTTACTGGAAGGGTATCATGCATATCATTTTACCTCCTTTTTGCACCCAGTTCTTGTCTAGAGTGATAATTTCCAACTATCATGGTCACAGTCGTCCCTTCTCTGCCCTTACAGCACTCTCCATCCCTTTGTGGCAGGCTTCCCTTCATGAACCAGTTCTAGCCTTTGTCTCTATTGTTTTTTGAGTATTATTTTCATACTATCTTTTTTTTTTTTTTTGGCTATACCTGTTGATGCTCAGGGGTTACTCCTGGCTAAGCACTCAGAAATCACTCCTGGCTTGAGAGGACTATATGCGACACTGGGGCATTGAACCGTCTGTCCTTGCCTAATGCTTGCAAGGCAGATGCCTTACCTCTAGTGCAACCACTTTGGCCCCTCATGCTATGTTTTTTTTAATCTTACAAATGAGATTATTCTATGTCTATCCCTCTGACTCTTTCACTCAAAACAATACTCTATATCCATCCATGTATTAGCAAATTTCTCGACTTCATTTTTTCCTAACAGTTGCATAGTATTGTGTAGACATACCACAGTTTCTTTATTTTTGTTCTTACTTCCTCTGTGAACACTGTCAGTATAGGAAATGGTTAGAAGTAGAAATTGTTGTCCACTTTAGAAAGACTTTTGGTGGCTGGGTGCCAGAAGTCACTTTGTGAGAAGACTCAAGGGCTGAGGCAAGGCCCTCTACAAGGAAAGATTTTGTGCCTGTTGAAACACAAAAGTAGATGGGGCTGAAGCATCTGAAGTGAGTAGGACATTTGCCTTGCACATGCTGCCTGGAATTTGATCCCCAGCATCCTACATGGTCCCCCGAGCCTGCTCAAAGTAAGTCTTGAACACTGCTGAGTGTGGCCCCAAAACAAAACAAAAACAAACAAAACCCCCACAAAAGTAGAACACCTGCAAATTTCCATCTTCCCTAACACAAAACTGTAGTGTTAATTGAATGGGTCAGTTGTTCAGGAGCCCATTTGCCTATATTTCCCTTTTTCTACCCTTACCTAAGAAAGAGACAGGGGTTGCAAGAAGGGCCCATCACTGTCTGGAGCCACCATTCTCTTACAAAGTGGAAGGAAGTTTCTTCTCAATTTAGAAACACACATACTGGGAAATTCTCCTTCCACACTATTTCCCTTGACTAAACATGTCTTCAGAGATTATTTTCATACTCATATTATATTTCTTGTTTGTCTGTTTTGGGGGCCACATCCAGAAGAGCTTAGAGCTGACTCCTGAATCTGTGCTCAGGAATCACTCCTGGGGGTACTTGGAGGGGTCGGTTTATATCTGGTGTCAGGGATAGAACTGAGATTAGCCAATTGCAAGGTAGTGCCTTATCCTCTTTACTATCTTTTGAAGTCCCCTGCATATTTTAAAGGTATAAATTTATTTGTTGTATAGCTCTATTTAAATCATAAGACATTTTGTGTAAAGGTGGGGAGGAATGGAGGAAGGGAAGAGAAAACCTTGGGAAATGAAATCTTAGAATTACAAAAGGTAACATAGTCCAAAAAATATGCATGAGAGGGGCTGCATCATATCTCAGTGGCTAAAACACTTGCATTATAAGCTTAGACTAAGTGTTTGATCCCAGCGCTGCTACCTGCAATATGTGAGGTTCTGACACTGCGAAACTTTTCTGGCTACTCTGCAGCCTCATGTGTGCAAGCACTACAGAGAAAGGGTGTGGCCCTCAAGCACTGCAGCCAGGAGTGCACCCCTTCCCTTCCTCTTACCAAGAGCGTGCATGTGGCACCGCAGCGACCCCTGGTGGTGACCACTACAACTAGCATGTGAATGAGCCACATAGCTAAAGTGGGATTCTTTTTATTTTTTGGTTTGGGGGCCATACCTGGTGCCACTCAGGGATTACTTCTGGGTCTGTGCTCAGAAATTACTCCTGGCAGACTCCGGGGACTATATGAGATGCCTAGGATCAAATCTGGGTTGGCTGTGTGCAAGGCGAAAGTCCTATCCTGCTATGTGTAGCTCTGGCACCTAATATAGGATTCTATAGAGGGCACTATGACCACCTGTGCAAACCCAGCAACGAAGCATGTGTGACACCAGATCATCGACAGAGTGAAAGGAAGGGGGTTGATAATAAGGAGCGGTTTTACCTTTATACTAAAAAGACTTTTGACAAATTGGATCACTGTTACTAAAAAAAAAGCACAAAATTCAGTTTAGGAAGACAATTGAGTTCATTCCCTGATAGTAGCTCAGATTCTTCCCAATGACTCACTTCCTTACTTGAGTTCAATTCTAAGACAAGCAGAGAGGAAATTTGTGTCTGACAGTGTTTTTCCTTAATCATTCAATTTAGTTGGGCCTCTCTAAGGTCTTTTTGGACAATTAGTGTGTTTTTCAAGAAAACGTTTATCAAAGTCAACAGAATCTAAAAGTGTGATGCCAGCTATGGAGACTATAGCTAATGATTCCCCCCATCCCCCATAAAATCTGATCTAAAGTTTTAAAAAAGATCTTCTATCAATAAATTAAACAACGTATTTATTTATTTATTTATTTATTTGGTTTTTGGGTCACACCCAGCAGCGCTCAAGGGTTAATCCTGGCTCTGTGCTCAAAAATCGCTCCTGGCAGGCTCGGGGCAACATATGGGATGCCAGAATTCAAACCACTGTCCTCTTGCATGCAAGGCAATTGCCTTACCTCCATGCTATCTCTAGAGCCCCAACAATGTATTCTTAAAATCAAGCTTTAAAATATGCCAATTGCAGGGAGAGGAGTGTCTCGAGAGGAAGGTCTCAGTGGCAATGAAAAGGTTAAGAAAGGGACAAAGCAAAGCCTGCAAATGCTGGTGGTACCACTGTGGAACCAAAGATGAACTTTCCACAGGAACAGGGACCCTAGTTGCTCCTGCTCTTTTGTACCTCTGAAGGTTGGAGACACCCAGAGCTCCACTGCAGGAGTGCTTTGAGGATGACGAAGTGAAAGCATGGTGCATTCAGCCTAGCTAGCATCTACCCTCCCTGTTTGGCATTTGGGTTCTCAGAGGTGCTGACCCTGCTGGTGAAACATCAGAGCATCAGGGGGAAAAGGAGCATGAGCAGCTTGAAGAAATGTAGAAACATAGGTCTAAGACTTTTCCCTTCACAGTTTGATTACTGCTCTGTGCCTACAGTCATTTCTTCAGCACTTAATGTGGTTCCTTCCGTTCTTTCAGGACTCACTGCCCAGTCCTGATCCACCACAGCAACTGCCCCCAAACAATACAACCAAACATGTGTGTGATGCCTGGAGATTGCACACTCCCCCAATCTTCCCATACCCTCTGAGGGAAAGGAAGGGGAGAGAGTTTAAAACAAAAAAGAAGGGATCAGAGCCATAGTCTGGCAGGTAGGGCATTTGCCTTGTATGAGGTAGACCCAGATTCTATCTCCAGGTATCCCGTATGGTCTCTCGAACATTGCCAGTAGTAATTCTTGAATACGGAGCCAGGAACAGCCTGTGAGAGGTCATAGGAATAGCACAGAAGGTAGGGCATTTTGCCTTGCACACGACCAACCTGGGTTTGATCCCCAGCTTCCCCTATGTTCCCCTGAGTCTGCCAAAAGTGATTCCTGAGTGCAAAGCCAGAAGTAGCCCCTGTGCACAGCTGGGTGTGGCTCAAATAAATAAATAAAAATGAAAAAGAAACATAAAGGGAAAAAAGGAGGCTCTGGACTGCCAGAAGTAACCCCTGTGCACAGCTGGGTGTGGCCCAAATAAATAAATAAAAATGAAAAAGAAAAATCAAGGGAAAAAAGGGGGCTCTGGACTGTTGGACCCCAAACCCTGAAACTATAACTCACATAATGAGCAACAATTCTCTAGCAGCTTAAAAGTTTACTCATCACTTCCCCCTCCCCAGATACTGCTCCCTCTTTCATTCCCAGGCCAAATTTCAAGAAAATGAGATGTCAGCTTGTACCATAGAGTGGTCAAGGCCTCCTTGTTATAACGGCCATTCTGTTTTTCAGCCCAAATAATATAAGACCAGGTATGGGAGATGGGGGAGGCAGGAGTTAGGACTGTGAGACATGAGAACCAATCATGTATACTGTGGAAGTTAAACTATTTGTAGGAATCAATGAAATGTTGACCCAATAGAAAGGGCCTTTGCTTTCCATGAGACTGGGCCCAGCTATAGCTGAATAAACTCCCTTTTGCATTTTACATTATCAGAGGTGGTCTTTGACTCTCAGCACAGGCTGGTTATCTCTTCAGACCTAACATGGACATTGGTGGAAGACGTAGACATTCTGATGGCTGAGGCATTGGAACAATGAATTCATGAAAGTTTTATTAACAGCTTTGCAAATCCCTATAGTACTTCAATTAAATTTGGGGAAGCAATAAAATTCTTGCTCAGGCCCACTCAGAGCTCAGCAATAAAATTCTCGCTCAGGCCTCACTCAGAGCCCAGCAACATATGCTCTTGTAGCTTTCCTGCCTTTGTGATGAGACCAGCCAATGCTCACTCTATCCCATGACAATGCCCTGTGGCTGTTTGATAAGGTAAGAGCCAGGCTGAAGGAGTCTGGATGCTCTCCATTACCCCGAATTCCTAGCAAAAGGTCACCCTAAAGGAGAGGCTCAAAAACAAATGGATCCACATGGTCATCACAGATCACACAGATCACAGAAATGTCGATTTCTGCCCTAAACAAAGCTGCTTCCTCCCTGCTTGGCATCCTCTCTGACCTTTCAGCCCAATGGGCTCTTACTTGGAGAAGCAACTCCATCTCCATGCCATACACTGTAATGGGACACTTTGTTCCCCTAGAACTTTGTCCAGGGTCCTAAAGGGTGTGCGTCTCCCTCCAGAGATTCACACCAGTCCTACCTCCCTACCTTGACTTCGAAGCCACAGTTGCCAACTCAACAGTTTGTGTAGTGTGACATCATTTTCTCCCCCTGTACTGGGCTCCTCTCCATATTCTAAACAAATGGCTTTGATCAGCACAGCTTGGGCTGATGTGATGTGATTAGGAGGACTGTTCCCTTTGTTATCGGGGTGCAAGGGTGGGAAGGTCATCTAGGGTCATTTAGGTATCTAAGAGGAAGAAGAGGAGCAAGGTCATGTAGGAGTTCCCTTTATCCTTTTATTAAGAAATGCTTACTGTTTGGGGCTTTCTGAGGAAGCAGGAAGTATACTGTCCACACCTCATAGTTTTGGTAACCTACAGCACCCTGAAACTTTCAAACAGGGTTCAGACACCTGAATAAAATGGAGGAGCAACTGGGATTCCTTTCAATGAATGTCTCTATGGGGAGGAAAGGAAAAGGCAGAAGTGGTAGAGAACAGATCTTTGATTAGGAGAGGCCACACAAATGGGACGAAGGACAGGAAGTAAAGGACAAAGAGAAGGTCATGCTCTGGGCAGAAGCAGGACAGAAATGACTAGGCTACTGATGCTATCTTTAAGTCATGCACATTGGCGCAAATGCAAAAAGCTACCCCGTTGGGCCTGAGAGATAGTATAGTAGGTAAGGAGCTTGCCTTCCATGTAGCCTATCTGGCTTTGATTCCCAGCACCTATTATGGTTTCCTGTGCCCCACCAGGAGTGATCCCTGAGTACAGACCCAGGAATAAGCCTAAGCACTACCAGGGGTGGCCCCAAAAGCTGTGACCAAGCCCAGGATGATTATGGACAAGAGCAGCGGCAGCACCAGAACTGAATTACAATTACCATACAAACCCAAGTATAAGCTGTCCTGAAGATAAGCTGACACACACCCCCAATTTCACCCTAAAGACTGGGAAAACTTAGTGACTTGAGTATAAGCCGAGGTGAAAAATGCAGCAGCCACTGGTAAATTTAAAAAATAATATATATATAATATACCCAAAACAATTACAAAAATTGAGGAATCAGTAGGTTAAATGCTTTTCAATGTTTATTGCTAAAGAAAAACTGTAAACTAGCAACAATAACTTTAAAACTTTAAATAAAATGCAGAAAACCATAGCTTAACAGGTAATCAAGCTAAATCACAAAGGTTAAAATCCTTCAAAACTGGATTCCTCCTCCTCATCTGTATGTCCAAACAGAGTTTCATCTGTATCTGATGTGAGGGTATCAGCATAGACATTGTCATTGTCACTGAGTTTGCAGATATCATCTTCTCTGCTGTTGGTCTCATAAAAAGTGTAGAATATTGTGGGTTAAATAGTTCAGTGGCATACTATTCAGTTCAGCCACGACTTGTGAACTGAACTGAAGCACCACCCCCTCCAGCAGATGACAGAAGACCCTCTGATTCAAATAACCTCTTTGACCCAAGTATAAGCTGAGTTTGGGTTTTTCCACACAAATTTTGTGCTGAAAAAACTTGACTTATACTCAAATATATACGGTAGTCTAAAGTGCATCTGCAAAGGTGTCACTAAGGGCACCTGCTTCCTCCTATTTGCTGGAAATTTGCTCTTAGAGGCTGATGTCTTGCAGGAAACTATCTGACTGCCCATCTACTAGGAAAATATAGTGAAAAGTACACAAATGGTCTGTTTCTTGCAAATAGTGGTCCTTAAAGTGTTGTGTTCCTGCACCGTGTTCACTGGTAGAATTGTATTAGGCAGTCCTGCCAACATTCCAAAGTTCTCAAGACAAAGATATATTCTCCTGCCTGTAGGTATTTCTAGTTATGCTCCAGATTAAGAGGGGACTTTTCTGGATTGGTTTATTCTGTCTTTCTTGGATCTATCTTGTAGGGGGAAGTTACATTGTAGAAAATCCCCAAACCTTTAGAGGTCTGGGTGTCCAAGAGAAGGTACAGATAGTAAACTAAGGGGCTCTTAATACAAATTATCTGAATGCTGCCTCAGCCCACCCAGGGAACACCTGGGGGCGGGAGCCCTGTATACAGTTTCCTATTTGTCACCCTCCCCTGGAGGAAGACAACCTTCAGAAATTATACCTAGAACTTCCTCAATTCCTCACATCCCCTTATGAGATTGTAACCCCCCCCCCTTAGGTTTAGTTAGTATTGATTGAGAATCTCTTTGTTATCTACCCTTTTTCCTGTGACTGATTATTGCTGAACAATAAATATCCAAAGGAGAGGACAGTGGGGGCTTTCTGTCCCTGAGGCAGCCAGCCTCCTGACCCACATGCTTTCTCTCTAATGTCTGTCTTGTTTTTTTAATCTTCATGGAGACCTTGCTTCAGGCTCTTTCACTCTAAGCTGGACTCCAACACATCTAACCAGTTCCTCAAGGGCACAAACTAGGTGCCTGGGCTTTGTTTGCACACAAATACACAACCCACCCAGCAGTTTCCAAGAGAGAAACCCGGTAACTATTTTCAAAGATGATTTTGGTGGCTGCTAACATTTGAGAATATCACATTGGGGAATAAACCTGAGCTTGCTGCACAAGGTATTTGAAAGTACCACATCAGGGCCAGCAAAGGCTTAACTTCCTTTTCTGAATGCCTTTACATAATCCTATATAAAATAATAAAACTTAATGAATTTCTTATTTTGCTATGACCAATTTCTGATGTGCCATATGCACAAAAAGTGTGTCACTAGTAGGAATAAAATAGATCTGTGTCTAGGGTAAAAACAGTGAGGTTTCAAAGGGCAATGTTGCAAGCATCTTTAAGTAGGTTCATGATTTACATATAGTTAGGGTATCATGATGGTCTAAATGTGTGTGTGTGTGTGTGTGTGTGTGTGTGTGTGTGTGCGCGCGCGTGCGTTTTGCAGAGGGATAGTACTGTGGGTAGGGCATTTACCTTGCACCTGCAGAAGTAATTCCTGAGTGCAGAACCAGGAGTAACCCCTGAGCACCTCTTAGGTGTCCCCCCCAAAAGGCAAACAAAAGCAAGGGGTAGGATTTCTGCCCTTATTTTTCAAACAAAAACATTCCATGTTACATGTGGGTTTTCCCCAAGTATTAGCTCTAAAATGGGGGAATAAACGGTGTTTTTGTTTTTGCCTCCTGACACATACTCAGGGAGTACCAGTCCCCTCAGTTTCCAGGTCCCCAAACAGAACAGACATAAATGTCTGGTTCGCCAGGGGGCGCTCCCAGATCCTTTGGGAATAAATATAGCGGCATGCAGGGAAGCTTTCATTTGTCCAAAACTACCTAAGCTGAAGTGGAAGCTGCCCACACAATTACACGCGAGAATATTTTGAGCTCCACCCACTCGATGCCCATTTTTAGCGGGTGTGATGGCAATAGCTGCCCCCAAGACCCAATTCCAGTGACACCAGTGGCTGAACTCCAGGCCAGCTTGCAGGAGGGGCCCTGCCTGGCTGCCACTATATACTTCCTACTGTAAACACACACAGATCACCTTCCCATATTTCAGCCTGGCACTCCTGTGTTGGAAACCTAGAAAGTAGGGCAGACCCCTCTCAGCATGCCTCTTCCCAGCTCAGAAAACAGGCTTTGGGGGGCGAATGCATGGTGGAGTCTGAGACAGAACATGAGTGCCCTGATTCCTGCGCCCACGTTCCATGAGGCTGAGCGGAAGGCATCTGCGGGACTTGGGCGATGTGCAGATGCCAGTCGGGCTCCACCTTCTCGGTGTCTGGAATGTGTCTTTGTTGAAAAAAGCACCACACTAGCTAGAGTTGCCAACTCCTAGTCTAATATGCATTTCGTTGGCACACCCGGGGGGGGGGGAGGGGAGAACCAGAAAGGAAGTTAATGCCATTAGGAAAACCTGGCACAATGTGTGCGGAATATGGGTAGGCAGGGCGCAGTTCCCAGCAGAGTGAAGTTCAGAAGGGCCTGCTAGAGAAGTTGTTTATGAGGTACCTTCAGGAGAAAGGAGAGATTCAGGAGAGAAATGTGATTCCTTAGAGACTAGGGGAGGGGGAGGTAGATTCCCAACGAAGTGGCCCCTAACTTAGTTGGTTACCTAAATGCTGGAGAGCAATTCACAATCTGTCCATAATGGCTCTCTGCAGAGAGGAGAGAGAGAGATAGAGAGAGACAGACAGACAGACAGACAGAGACAGAGAGACAGAGACAGAGACAGAGAGAGACAGAGACAGAGAACATTGCTGTTGTATGGAGGTGAGATGAGGTGGGCTTTTTAATTAGGAAGGATTCAATGTCCCAACA
Source organism: Suncus etruscus (assembly GCF_024139225.1). Taxonomy (NCBI): domain Eukaryota; kingdom Metazoa; phylum Chordata; class Mammalia; order Eulipotyphla; family Soricidae; genus Suncus; species Suncus etruscus. The sequence goes on along the minus strand of NC_064858.1, from coordinate 48,737,165 downwards.
GTGAGGAAGGAATCAGGAGTCAGTTTAGCTGGTCCTGCCCCCCACCCCCCATCATAACCTGCTTTGGGATCCTGTTGGCTAGCTCAACCCAAGGTTTCTTAACCTTCAAGTATGGAGTCTAGTTATTGTTCCACATGCTTCCTAAGCATTATTTTATTAGTTCCATGCCATTAAATATCCCCTCTCCTGCAGGCCTAGCTTCTCACTTATTTCTGTTGTAGGATTGTTTGAGAAGCACTGGGCTCGTGTGTGTGTGTGTGTGTGTGTGTGTGTGTGTGTGTGTGTGTGTTCTGGCTCTGTGCTTATCGAAATGCCTGGTGGAGCTCAGAGACCATGTGTGGTGCCGGGTTAAAACCCACGTTGGCCACATGCAAGGCAAGAGTTAGTACCTACTGTACTGCCTTTCTGGTTCCAGCATTGGGTTCCTTTAGCTGCCCAAGTCTGCACTCTGCAAAGATTCCAGCCAGGCATCTGTGGCCAACTGCCTCAAAGACAAAAGACAAGGAGAAAGAGGCTGGCAAAAGAGCAAAACTGTTTTCAAACTGAGAGAAGAGATGAGGAGCGTGGCCATGCTGCAGGCCCTTGAACTTCAGTATAATACAATTCAATTTACCAATCTTCCAAGTTGTTCTTGTAATACTTAATATCCACAAGGGATACTTGGCTACCACAGCATACAGTGCTGAGAGAGAAGATGCCCAGAAGTGCAGAAAGTTCTGCCGTAGCAGCTCTGCTCTGTACTTTCTGAGGCAGGACCAGAGACTGTTCTTTGCTGTGATGAAAGCAGAGAACAATATCCCAATGTCAGTGAGTTGTGCCAGTTGAGATCTGTACTCTGCCTCTAGCCTGACTCATTCTGGGTCTGGGAAGCTCTGACTGGAGTCTCTCTCTGGGACAAGCTTGAATGTGAAAGTTTCTAGGGGTGCCCAGGAGAGTGAAGCAATTCTTTGGACTGAGGGGGGTGCAAGTGGAACCACTTAAAAACCAAATGAGTGCTATAGAGCCCTCCTCACATGACAGCTCCATAAGGAAGAAGCCTTCTAACCCATGACGAACTCTGAGACATACAAGCGTCTCTCCAGACCTGCTGATTGGTGCTAGGTGCAAGAGATAGTCAAAGAAGGTTATTTGAGTCCTGAGCCCCTAGGCCTTCTTGGGAGATGATAAGCCAGTTATCTTAGATGTAGCCTTAACTCTTATTGAACAGGAGAGTGCTCAAGACAGCAACATGCAAGGACCAAGATTGCTGGCAAGAGTTACCTTTTTCCCTAAACCTCTTATCCTGATCAAACTGATGAGGGCAAGAGATGAGCCCCAAAATGGCCACCTTTCCACTTAACCAGAAACGTTTCAGTTCTCACTGGGTTTAGAAATGGTTCAGAAATGTTAAGTCCTACCAGCTTTGATGAAATAGTCTGTGAGCATCCCAGAACTTCACTTCTCGATCTCTTTCCATTACTCCATTCTCCCAACTGCCAGAGCTCTGGAGGCTGATGCTGAGCAGGAAGCTTTGTACCTACCAGGTAGGCTGGGGCATTGCTCTATGCCAATAATGAGGGATATGACCTCATTAACTGATGAAAGGCCTAAGGTGCTGTCCTAGTGAAAAGGGACCAAGGAACAATTCTCCTCCTTGTGGACATGCTTGTGTCTGGGAAGGGAGTACTCTGTAATAATGGGGGAATGGGGGTAATGGCCTTCCAAGAGTAACTAAGGAGGTCCAGGGGCCACATCGGTGATTTTCAGTAAACCAGGCTGGTTGTTTAGTGGAAGGGCCTGTAGATACAGTATTGCTTGGACCTTGCAGTGCCAGGAATACCTGGGACACTCCAGCAATGGGGGCTTCCAAGGCCACATCTGGTGGTTCTCAGGGAGCCTCTACCTAACAATTCTCAAAGAACAATTTGGTGTCCAGAATTGAGCCTAGGTCAGGTACCTGCTAGGTGTGTACCCTGAGCACTGTGTTATCTCCCCAACTTGGAACCACTCTAGTCAATGACTTATTTTTTTAATGACTTATTTTTATTATTTCTGTGAGAGCTATTTCTAACATGCATCATGCCATTGAACAAGTCACTAATTACAGCAATATAAACTCTTCTGAGAGCTGATATGCTCTCAGATATGCAAGGGAGCACTTTGTTGGTTGTTGAATAAATCCATACTTAGCTGTATGTGAATTTATCTGATGGTACAGGCATCCCTCACATGGTGCTTTCCTGCCAGTGGGGGCACCACACAGTTGGTGTGGAAGCTCTATGATCCTGATTATTTCAAAGTGCTTAAAATTGAGCACTGATGTGTGATGTGTATCCCTGGCAATTGGCAAGCTCAGAATTTAAGTCATACGAAGAGAACTGGTCAAATCTGAGAAGCTCTGAAATCAGAACCCATTCCTCACTCAAACCCCAAACCCAGGCCACATTCCCTCAAATATGGTGTGTGTGTGTGTGTGTGTGTGTGTGTGTGTGTGTGTGTGTGTGTGTAGTGAGGGAGTGAGAGAGAGTATAGCCACTAATCTTAGACATTTTGTAGTGCTAACCACCCTAATGTCCCCTAGCTTCCACTCTCCTGGTTATATTCCTAAATATTGTTTTTGTTTCTTCCAGAGTTACCTATACAAAATAACATTACCCTTCTGTAAAATAAAGATCCATGAGTGGTCAGACTGCCCCAGGCACTGAGTTTCTAAACTCCATACACCTGGGTCTTATGAAGTAGGCCCGGCAGTGGTCCTCAAACTATGGCTCGTGGGCCACATATTGTATTTGTATCTGTTTTGTTTCTTCATTGCAAAATAAGATATATGCAGTGTGCATAAGAATTCGTTCATAAGTTTTGTTTTTACTATAGTAGACCCTCCAATGGTCTGAGGGACAGTGAACTGGCCCCCTGTTTAAAAAGTTTGAGGACCCCTGAAGTAGAGTAATAGCTGAGAATTAATATCAAGCCAGTCAGGAAAAGATGAAAATGCCGTACGTGGCTTTTTTGCCTCGTGCTCACTCTGCCTCAGCAAACCACCAGAACTCCTTTCTTTATACAAACCAATTCCCCATACCAGGAGGTGGAAGCACCAAAGAAACAAAAGTACTTTCTGATAGGCTTTTGCATATCAAAGGAAGAGGTTACCAGAAAGAGGGTGTTGGGGGGACACCTTTGTTTAGGGTTGTAGCTAGTCTCACCTTATACCCTCTAACAGATTGGGGTATGGCTCTTATAAACAGAATCTTATAAATAAAAATGCATTTTTTTGTACACTATAAAGTTCTTATTGATTTAAATACTTGCCATTTGACTTGTGCTTATATTTATTTAAGCCCTGACCAGGTGTTGTTTAACTTTAAACTCCCTTCCTCTCCTTTCTTTCCAGTGCTTTTCTAGTGCCAGGGCCCATTTACCTGAGAGCCAGTGCTAGTCGCAACTTAGGAGGATGATGGCTAATTTTATTATTTCTAGGATGCAGAGTTAAAGCTTATCTCTGTGGTAGCTCATAGAATGGAAGACAATGACTCACAGTGGAACACATTTGTGCAACTTCCCTGGATGCCAGGTTCCATTCTCAGCACGATCTAAATTAATTTATTTAATTCTTCCCTATAATCCCTCAAGATAGATACTATTATACCCACTTTATATCAGGTTTGGAGAAGTTTAAAGCCTGATCCAGGCTCAAAGAGCCAGACATGAGCCTGGACTGAAACTCAGATATATGGCTCCCAGACCCATACCCTACCCCTCTACCCAGCTTTAATTCTATGGAATTGGAAGAAAAAAAGGAGGAAATGAGTAGGAAGAGAATGACCACACCACCTCCAGTGCAAAAGAGAACCTTGAAGGTGCCCTCCATTGGTGCAGCAACAGGTAAATGGCAAAGACAGGAATAAGCTAAATGGTAACCACGAGCCACCACATAGGTCAGTCTAGCTGTGGGAATCAGTGAGCAAAACTACACACTTGAATCCATTTCTGGGACTTCTCTCTCTCTTTCTCTTATTCTTTCTCTCTCTCCCTCCCTCCCTCCCCCCCCCTCCTCTGTATGTGTGTATCTATGAGTGGAAAGAGTTGCTAAGGAAGAGAGGGCCAGCAGGAAGAACAGAGAGTGAAGCAGAGGAAGTAATTTTGCAGAAGAGGAAACCTCTTTGTTCTCTGGGGTAACTCCAGCCACAGAACTGTAACCAACAGGAACCTACAGGGTGGGAACTGCACTCACCATTCTTTGTGGTAAGCTTCATATCATGGGCCGATATTCCCTATTGTTTCTGGGTATTATTACAAAATGTCTTTTATTTTTCTTAAATCCAACAGATGAGTGAGACTATTCTGTGTTTCTCTCTCCCTCTGTTTTATTTTACTTAGCATAATAGTTTCCAAGTCCATCCATGTATAGGAAAATTTTATAACTTCACTTTTCCTGATGACTGCATACTATTCCATTGTATATATATGTACCACAGTTTCTTTAGCCACTCATCTGTTGTTAAGTATCTGGGTTGTTTCCAAATCCTGGCTATTGTAAACAGCACTGCAATGAATGTAGGTGTGCAGAAGGTATTTTTGTATTGTGTTTTTGTGTTCCTAGCGGATATTCCTAGGAGTGGTATAGCTGGATCGTATGGGAGCTCAATTTCCAGTTTTTTGAGGAATCTCCATATTGTTTTCCATAAAGGCTGGACTAGATGGCATCCTACTAGCAGTGAATGAGAGTTCCTTTCTCCCCACATCCTCACCAGCACTTATTGTTCTTGTTCTTTGTCATGTGTGCCAGTCTCTGTGGCTTAAAATGGTACCTCATTGTTTTATTTTCATCTCCCTTATAATTAGTGATGTGGATCATTTTTTCATGTGCCTTTTGGCCATCTGCATTCCTTCTTTGAGGAAGTTTCTGTTCATTTCTTTTCCCCAATTTTTTGATGGGGTTAGATGATATTTTTTCTTGTTCAGTTCTATCAGTACCTTGTATATCTTAGATATTAGCCCCCTATCAGATGGGTTTTGGGTGGCTAGTTTTTCCCTTTCTCTGGGTGGCCTTTGTATCCTAGTCACTATTTTCTTTGAGATGCAGAAGCTTCTCAGATTAAAATAGGTTTCATTCTAGGAATGCAAGGATGATTTAGCATATATAAATCAATTAACATAATATACCATATCAACAAAATGAAAAATAAAAACCATATGATCATATCAATAAATGTAGAAAGAGCATTTGATAATGTCCAACACCCCTTTACAATAAAAACTCTCAACAAGATGGGAATAGAAGGAACTTTTCTTAATATAATCAAAGCCATCTACCACAAGTCAATAGCAAATATTATTCTCAATGAAGATAAACTAAAAGCTTTTCCTCTAAAATCTGGTACAAGACAAGGCCCATCTTACTACTTACTACTCCTATTTAACATAGTACTGAAAGTACTTGCCATAGCAGTTAGGCAAGAAAAAGATATCAAGGGCATCTAAATAAGAAAGGAAAAAGTGAAGCTCTCATTGTTTGCAGATGACATGATACTATATTTAGAAAATCCAAAAGACTCTACCAAAAAGCATCTAGAAACAATATATTCATATAGCATAGTGGCAGACTACAAAATTAACACACAAAAAGCAATGGCCTTCTTATACCAATAATGATGGAGAAGAAATGGACATTAAAAAATAATCCCTTTTTCATCAGTGCCACACAAACTCAAATACTTTGAATTCAACTGACCTAAAGAGGTGAAAGACCTATACAAAGAAAACTACAAAACACTGCTGCAAGAAATAAAAGAGGACACAAGGAAATGGAGAAACATACCCTGTTTATGCACTGTACAGATTGAATGCAATTCCTCTAAGGATATTCATGACATTCTTCAAAGAAGTGGGTCAAACACTCCTGAAATTCATTTGGAACAATAAACATCCATGAATAGCTAAAGCAACCCTTAGGAAAAAGAAGATGGGAGGAATCACTTTCCTCAACTTTAAATTGTACTACAAAGCAATAGTCATTAAAACAGCATGGTATTGGAATAAAGACTTTCCAATTCTTTAATGAGGATGAAACCTTTACATTTTTATAGGAAATTCCTTGATTTTTCTGAGGATGGGAAGTTGCCTAATACCCAGCTTGCTTAGGGTTTACTCAGGGATCACTCATGGGGGTGGAGAATTAAAAAATCATATATGGTCAGCCATGTGTATGGCAAGTGCCCTCCCTGCTGAACTCTCTCTCTCTGGTTTCTCTCTGGGTTTTCTGGTTAAGCTTGAGAACTAAGATTTCAGACTTCTGGAGGTTCAGGATTATACAGGTTTATTGATGATCCAGAAATAAATGCAAATGTCTGTTTCTAAGTTACCACATCAAACCAGCAGCATGTCCTGGCCCTTCCCCAGAAGCTGCCTTGGGCTGGTTGTTGCACAATCCCATGTCTGTTCTCCAGACTCCATGAACATATTTTGCATAATCTGCTAATAGATATCTCTTTATTGGCTCTGTATTAACTCACTTTTAAAAACTTAGGTAACCCCACCTATATCCAGATCAAAGGGTTGAGAGGATGAACACTATTTTCCTGAAGTGAATAATAGAATTTCTATTACTCACTTTGTCAACTACTTACAATTACAATTCTTGGGGAACAAACTCCCTTCTAATAATCAGGATATTTGCCATCATGAAACCAAATATTTCAGACAAGGATGGGAGGGAATGTTGGATGAAAAGAGACATGCTTGTATGGAACTGGAAGAGAAAGAAGAGATTCTCCTCCACAAAGGTGTGTGAATAAATATGAATAAATATGAGAATGTGAGGCTTGACCATTAAAGACTTTGGGGGGGCTTTATTAAAGAACCCCTAACTCCTACAACTGGCTTAGAAAATAAAATCTCTGCCTATATTTTATCTGCTCATTAACTCCCTGCTACTAAAAACAATTGACATGAAAACAATCAGGCTCTTAGTTCACAGGAGACCAGGGGGTCCCTTCTGTTATTTTGTTCATTCAGACTTGTACTTTTCTGGGGTTTAATCACAAACCCTGATTTGAATCTGGTTGGGAAGCTTTGGGTAGAGAGGAACAGGTTTGAGGGTGGAAGGATAAGGCACTTCCATTTGTAATCTTCAAGGTGAGTGTCAAGGCATAGTGTTTGGCAGGGCTAGAATGAGGTTCTGGAAGCAGCCAGGTTGTAGCTGGGGCTACATTTTATAAAGCAAATGGTACAAGGAGTTTTCTGTTCAGAAGTAATGGATGCTGACAGTACTGAGTCCTTGTTCCTAGCAGCTTGCCTTGGGCACAGATGATGAGTAGCTATTCATTACGGTACAGTCCTTGGCATTCTAAGCTGGAGTATCAGTATGGGGGCAACAGACCCCCTTCAGAGCTGGCAGCTAAAAGCTTTTATTAGTGATTTTCTAGGCACCTTGGAGACTCTTGATGTACCTTGATTTAAAACAGTGCTTGTTTCTTGATTTCTAAAAGCCAGAGAGAGGCCAGGTCTGTGTTCTGCTGATCTCTAAAAGTGACTGACAATGAATATTAGTTCAAATATAGAAAATAATTCAGATTATTTATTAAAGTCAGTAATACATGAGAGTGGAGGGAGAAATGGAGTCATATGAGAATGGAAACAAAACCATCAATAATGATTCCTGTCCTATAAATTGCATGATGAAATGCTGGTGAGTTTGCTTCTAACCTTCTACTTTCCATTCAAACTATCTACATAAAATGGTGAGGCCAGGGGGTGTGACTCAAAGGGTAGTGCACAGACCTGGCTTGTTTGGGTCCTGGGTTCAGTCTTGAGCATTTCATATCCCCTTTTTCCCCTTCTCAGAAGCTCCATCACCACTTAGTGTGCCCCCCCACCACCAAAAGCACACAAAACATAAGATCATATTTTGTATTAAGCTTCCAAATTTATGTTATATCATTAAAAATTCCCCCAAAGCATTTGTCCTCAAAAATGATCACTTTAAATCTTTTTCTGGTATTTTTTTCATTGTGTTCCCCTCCCCTACCTCACTTTCTTACTTTGGGCTCTGTCTGTTGGTTAGCCCCATAATTTCATACTGTGCCCCTGTCTTGACATTTTTTCTTTTCTTTTCTTCTGCCTTTTTTTTCTGTTTTGTTTGTTTGTTTGTTTTGTTTTGTTTTTGATTTTGGTTTTTATAGGTCACATCCAGCGGCGCTCAGGAGTTACTCCTGGCTCTGTGCTCTGAAATCACTCTTGGTAGGCGCGAGGGACCATATGGGATGCCGGGATACAAACCACTGTCCATTCTGGATCAGCTGCTTGCAAGGCAAATGCCCTATCACTGTGCTATCTCTCCAGCCTGTCTTGACATTTTTTTTTTGCCACCTTAATTTCTTAGTTTCTCAACTTCTTTTTTTTTTTAATATTTTTTCCCTACAACCTTTTTTTAAAACTTTATTTAACTAACTTTATTACATACATGATTGTGTTTGGGTTTCAGTCATGTAAAGAACACCACCCATCACCAGTGCAACATTCCCATCACCAATGTCCCAAATCTCTGTCCTCCCCACCCAACCTCCGCCTGTACTCTAGACAGGCTTTCCATTTCCCTCGTACATTCTCATTATTAGGATAGTTAAAAACATAGTTATTCCTCTAACTAAACTCATCCCTGTTTGCAGTGAGCTTCATGAGGTGAGCTGTAACTTCCAGCTCTTTTCTCTTGTGTGCCTAAAAAATATTATTGCAAGAATGTCTTTCACTTTTCTTAAAACCCATAGATGAGTGAGACCATTCTGCGTCTTTCTCTCTCTCTCTGACTTATTTCACTCAGCATAATCGATTTCATGTACATCCATGTATAGGAAAATTTCATGACTTCATCTCTCCTGACAGCTGCATAATATTCCATTGTGTATATGTGCCATAGTTTCTTTAGCCATTCATCTGTTGAAGGGTATCTTGGCTGGTTCCAGAGTCTTGCTATGGTAAATAGTGCTGCAATGAATATAGGTGTAAGGAAGGAATTTTTGTATTGTATTTTTGTGTTCTGTCGTGACATTTTCATCTAGGCCAGAGGTCTCAAACTCAATTTACCTGGGGGCCGCAGGAGGCGCGGGGTGAGGCAGGGCTGCATAAGGGATTTTGCTTACCGAATATTCGCAATAAAAATCGCATTAGTAAGAAAAAAATCGCAAAAAATCGCATTAAACATTTGCATACCCTGAACGGAACTGCTCAGGGTATGCAAATGTTTAATGCGATTTTTTTCTTTCTAATGCGATTTTTATTGCGATTATTCGGTAAGCAAATAATCGCGAATACTGCGATATTTGAAGGCCGGCCATGGGCCACAAAATGTTGTACGGAGGGCCTCGAGTTTGAGACCCCTGATCTAGGCCCACTTGGAGTCCTCAGGACCTATCATAGGAAGACATATGCTGCAACCCCTTTGAGAAATAGTGCTTATTTGTTTTGGTTTGGGGGCCACACCTGGCTCTGCTCTTGGTTCTGACCTCAGCGATCACTCCTGGATGACTCAGGGGAACATAATGTGGTGCTAGGATCAAACCTGGGTTATATGCATGCAAGGCAAGTGCCCTACTCACTATATTGTTTCTCCATCCCCAGAAATGGTGCCTTAAACGATGGCATAATCCTTTAATAAGTGGATACAATACAGTTTGTTTGGCCACACCAGTACTTAAAAGAGTACTTTTAAGTCTTCACTAGGGATTTCGAATGAAACTTGGTCATCACCTTTATACTTCTACTAGATGCAGAGTTGGGGGGTCTTACTCTTGGGCATAGTGGTGGGGAGAGGAGGGGTAGTGATGGAGAGGAGTGGGGTGGCTAGATCACTGGAGGTGTAGGAAACCAGAACTGGGCAGTCTTGGCATGCTAGGGAGAGAAGAGAAAGGAAGAATAGGTCACAGAGAACTTGGCTGCTGCTGGAAGTCTTGACTGAGTACCTCCCTTTCCAGTTCCTCTGACCTGGAATTCTTGTCTCTGCTGTAGGCAGGACCTCAGGCTTCCATGAATTTAAGTTCCTTGTCTTTCTGCTCATAGCTCACTGTCAACTCCCTTTCTTGTTTGCTCCATCAGATACTTCCTGCTCCTCTTTGTTCCTGCCATCTTGATTCCAGCTGGTTTCCACCTCTGGAGGTCTGGCAGAGGGTCAAAATGTGTGATGGATGAGTGAATGAAGAGAGAGGTTTCTTTTCTTTAGAGGTTCAAGTTCTGGAGGCCTATAAACACCCTGTGGGTAGCAGTTTCCCCACCAGCTCTCACCTGAGCCCTAAGAGAAGCATCTGGGTATGGAGCAAAATTAGTCTTGTCTGCCTAGAAGGCAGGACCAGAAATTAAACTCAGGAACTCCCAGTCCAGTAATCTGAGGCAGAGCAGCAATGAAAGGCAAGTACAGGAATGGGCATCAGTTCCGGTCTCTCTCCCCTTCTTTCTGACTCTGGAAGGATCAGGCAGGACTGGGCCTATAGGTAGGCATTCCAGAGGTGTCCAGAGAAGAGATGGGGGAATCAGCCATCTGAGAGCTCAGGGATCTGTCTGGTGTTGACATCATCAACTGTGAAAGGATCTGCTTCTAATAGCTCTTCCTTCTACATTATTCATGAAAACAGGAAGACAGAGCCGATACCATCAGAATGAGGCTGCTGTCCAGCAAATCTAATCACTCTAGCTCTGGGGCATTTGAGCTGACAGGGAGGAATGACTTTTGCCACGTGGAGGTTTAGAAGGTTCCAAATGCTCAGACTCTAAGGGCCAGGCAAGTTTTTTTCCAGTTTGAGAAAAGGCGTGGCCTACCCTGGTCACATCTGCTCCTGTTTGGCTCCTGGGCACTCCCCAGCTTCTTGTTTCTTCGTGGCTAATGGAAGAATTAATGCTGCTCTCATTAAAGAGCCCATGTTTTTCAAATCGGTTTCTATTTTTATATCTGTCAGTCACCAGGCAGGGACAAGCAATAGGACTTTGTAGAGGGTTTGTGCTGGATTTCAACATGAATTATTTGCTTCTAATCTTTTGCAGCCTAAGGGAAGAGTGCTTTAGAAATAGTGAGAATATTCCGCTCTGGTTACAATCTGATATTCACCACCCCCTACTCCAATTTTCTGAATCATTAAAACTGGAAGATTTATTCTATCTTTACTCTTCTCTCCTTCCACACCCCCCCCCCCCCCCCCAGCAATTTGCTGTTAAACAGGCCAGGAGGTTGGGTTTCTAGAAAGGAGAAAAGAAAACTTGGGAAGGCAAAGCAACCAATTATATGGTGGTCAAGGGGCCCAGAGATGAAGGTGACTCACTAAGGCTTTTAAGTTACTTGTTACCCCAGCCCTTTAAGGAGACTCTTCTGGGGTCTTGAAATTCAGTAACAATTACTAACGTTCACTCATCCCACAATTGCTGAAGGCCAAGACCTGGTGGAGGGGGCATTTGCATTCTTGGCAAATGAAGAACAAATCCAATTCTGGGGCTCTCCCAGTCAGGTGCTCTTGGTATTTTACACATGTTAGTTCACACTATCTTTCTGAGCCCCCCAAAATATTCTTACTAACCTCTATCCTATTGATCAAAAACTGAACCAAAAGAGTTAGTTAATGAATTTGCCTTTAGTGTGTTACTACATCTGAATTCAGGTGCTGGGTTCCACATTCAAGCCTGGAAGGACAAAAATTTGAGGTCACTGCAGCGGCCTCAGAGGACAAGGAATCAGTCCTCCACAGGAGGTAAGAGAAAATTCAAGGCCAAGAGGGTGTGTAAATGGGTTCCTAGGAGAAAGGCAGATCACTTCTGGGAAAGAGGGCACAGAAGCTCTGGGATAGGTAGGACTACAGCACAGAACTGTGGGATTGGTGTCGCATGGTGTGGGGCACTGAAAGAGGGGGGAGGGGCTGGGAATGTGGCCATGAAACATGACATGGGATGGAGCAGGACCCATCAATACAGGCCTGTGCACTTGATGTCAGCTCTGAAAAGATGCTTTGAGATCCCCATTGGAAACAGCCTGAGGATGTAGGTGGTCTTGGGCAGGGAGGATCGAGAAAGTTTTCCTTCTCCCTCTTCTCAAGAAATGGAAACTGGAAGGGAGATGAATTTTCTGTTCTGCTTCACCATTGCCTTTGGGTGGGAAGACTTGTTCATGCAATGGGCCAGCCTTCTTGCCTCTGGTCCTGGCCTGAGGGAGGGATCTATGATACCTGCTTCAGGCTCTCCGTGGCAGATTGTTGGAAAAACACTGTCTCATGCAGTGAATCATGAATCCTGACTGCAAAAGTCATTGGGCCCTTTGAGGAATATGGAAATATGGGAATGGGGCAAGTCCTCCTCGCTACCCTGCTGAATTCCTGGGGCTGCACACATAGATTCACTCCAAGTTGCCACCCTCATTGCCATCAAGCCAATGGCTCACCTTCACCAATTTCCCACTAGCCTGTGTAGTCACCAAACATTCCAGGGATACTGGTGTTGAGGCTTGTATCTCCTGGAACCCTTAGGGACAGGTCTGACTGCCTCCCTTCACTCTCCACTTCTGTACTTCCAGAAGTTTGAGGGCTTTCCAAAGGCCACTGTGAATCATACTTTCAACATATGAGCTCAGCTCAGCAGATCCACAAATTTGTGGGCCATGTGGTTATGTGATACCTCCATAATTTTAATACTGATTTTCAAAAGGAATAAATATTTTTTTTTCTTTTTTGGGTCACACCCTATGGTGCTCAGGGGTTACTGGGCTATCACAGGCTATCACGGACTATCATGCCAGTCCCGGAATACAGTAAATTTGATGTGAACTTATTATAGAGATCTCATAACCTCAACAAACAAAATCAACAACAGAACACTCCACTGGCAATCTACAGCTTCAGACAATGATGTAAGACCCCAATTGAAGATATGGCAAGGTTAAAAAATTTTCTTTACATGAAGTTTAAAAAAATAATTCAATAACCATTTAATTGTACCAAATAATATTAAGTAAATTATTTGAGCCTGCTAAGGGGTAGGCTTCAGGGAGTTTGGTTAAATGATGACTAGGGTGAGGAATGTTACATTGGTAGTGAGATTGGTGTTGTAATATTGAATGCCAGAAATAACTATATTGTGAACTACTTTTAAATCACATTGTCTAAAATAAAGACATTTAAATAAATAAGAGAAGTCATCAGCTGCCTAAAGCAGGTAGTAAAACCTGATTCATTTCTTTTGTGCTTTTCTGGTTTGGAGGCCACATCTGGAGATGCTCAGAGGTTACTCCTAGCTTTGTACTCAGGAATCACTTCTGGCAGTGCTCAGAGACCATATGGGATGCTGAGGATTGCACCAGGATTGGCCACATACATGGCCACATACCTGCTATTCTATCACTCTGGTCTCAAGACTGGTTCATTCTGGTTTGCTTACAGGTAAGCTAAACACCAGACTAATTGTGGGATCATTCAAGAATGAATGTCTGAGTGTGTAATTCATTGCATCAGTAGAGTACTGAAAAAATCAGAACAGTACAAATAGCTTCCCATCCCTCTGGCTTCTCTCTTGTCTATTCCCTAGGGACATTGTGTGTGTGTGTGTGTGTGTGTGTGTGTGTGTGTGTGTGTGTGTGTGTGTGTGTATGGGGGGGTCAGTCTAGCACCTTCTTAAGGACTATCTGGATATAGCTCTACATACACACTTTCCACATAGTTGAATAGGTGTGGGGCTGGAGTGAGGCAGGATTTTAGCCTGGGCATCTCTCATTTGCTGGCCAACATATTATCAAGCTAGTCATTGCATTTCTACTCTCACGAAGCTCCTGGCCCAATTCTGATAAGAATACAGACTGAAACCCAACTACAAACATGCTTGTAATCATGACGCTTAAATAAAGATTTTTTAATAATATTTTTTATTTAAACACCTTGGTTACAAACATGATTGTGGTTGGGTTTCAGTCATATAAGAGGACATCCCCCATCACCAGTGCAACATTCCCATCACCAATGTCCCAAATATTCCCCCTCCCTACCCCGTCCCCACCTGTACTCTAGACAGGCTTTCTATTTCCCTCATACATTCTCATTGTTAGGATAGTTCGCAATGTAGTTATTTCTCTAACTAAACTCATCACTCTCTGTGGTGAGGTTAATGAAAAAAAAAAAAAAAAGAATAAAAGAAGCAAATTAAACCCAAGGGAGAAAAAGGAAATAATACTAAAAACAGCAATTAAAAAAATACAGAGTGGAAAGGCTTCCTGGGTTAGATTGTGCATAGAGCATTTTGAAAACAATTATAATTTTCAAGTCTAGAATACTAAGCAATATGATAATGAGCACTATAAAAAGAGTCTATAACATAAAGTATTATATAATGGGTCTTAAGCATCCAGGTTCCTTTCCTGAAAGCAAACAAAAATCATGGGCATTATGATATAATAATAAACTAGTTTGGATTGAAAATAAATTGCAATAACATACTTAGTGAATGAGCACTGTAGCAAGAGTCTATATCATGCAGTTGCTTATCCCAATGTTATCTGTGGACATAAACATTAGATCATGAGCCAGAATAATAAAAGCAGTAGGGCTTTTGCCTTGCATGAGGCCGACCAGGGACAGATCTTGCTTCAATTTCCAGCATCCAATATGGTGCCCCAATCCCACCTGGAGTGATTTCTGAGGCAGAGCCTGAGCACCTCTTGGTGTGGCCACAAACCAAACCAAACCATACCAAACCAAAGCCAAAAGTACATTAGATCATATTAGTAGGCATAATCAAATGAAAAATGAACATATTAGAATACTTGTCAAGACATTATCTTAAAGAGCACTGTATTTTGAATCTAATATAATATAGCACTGCAATGCAACCAACCTGTATCTCAAAGAGCCACTGTGAACAAAAGATTAAAGAGTTACTATAGACATATTAAAATTAAGACACTAAAAATTCTTTTTGTTTTTGTTTTTGGGCCACACTCAGTGATGCTTAGGAGTTACTCCTGGCTATGCACTCAGAAATAGTTCCTGGCTTGGGGGACCATATAGGACGCTAGGGGATTAAACCACTGTTCATCCTTGATTAGCACATGCAAGGCAAATGCCCTACCACTTGCTTGTGCCACCACTCTGGCCCCAAGACACTAAAAATTCTTTTTTTTTTTTTTGGGCCACACCCGGCGGTGCTCAGAGGTTACTCCTGGCTGTCTGCTCAGAAATAGCTCCTGGCAGGCACAGGGGACCATATGGGACACCGGGATTCGAACCAACCACCTTTGGTCCTGGATCGGCTGCATGCAAGGCAAACGCCGCTGTGCTATCTCTCCGGGCCCCTACACTAAAAATTCTTATAGTGAGCACTGTAGTGGAAGTCCATGGCTTCCAAACATTCTGCACCTGTTTCTGTGGATAAAAGCATTAGAATATTATAATAGACATCCATAAAGAGCATTTGATTGAACAATTGCTCAATCTAAATAGTAGTTATATCCATTGCTGAAGACCTCTTTGAAGTATAGAAGAGAATATAAGCTCTTGTTTCTCCTCTTCCACTAGTTTCTTTTCTTTTCCTTGCTATACTCTGGGGCCAATGGCGTTTGAGACTATTATTTAGACCATTGTGCCTTTCTTCAGTAAAGTTTACCCTCAGCAATGATGAGTTGCCTAGGAAATGGAATAACTCTCCATCCCACTTGCTGGCTTTATATTTTTTAAGCGTTCTGACCTATTCCACCCGGGTCAGCTTTTCAATTGCAAACTATGGATCGATATGTGTGTGTGTGAGTGTGAGTGTGTGTGTATGTGTGTGTGTGTGTGTGTGTGTGTGTGTGTGTTGGCCACCTCTATGTCTGCTAATGTCCATCTGTCATGGACATAATGTCTGTCTATGTTGTATATAGTCCTTCCCCCACCCCCGCTTACAAATCCTTTTGTATCCTTTCACTCTCTCACCCCTGTTCTTTCTCCCTATTTAACCTTTTTTTTTATTACCCTCAGTTCTTAACTCCTCAGGAACATTCCCCTCACCTCAACCAGCTGACAACTAGCTCCCAAAGCAAAAAGACAGCTTCCCAGCCCTTCCTCCCTCAGCCTGGGAAGAAGCTGTCACCAATGCTGCTGCTGATTTGCTCTCAGCTTTTCTCCCACCTCCCTTCATTGTGGACTGTTCTTTGCTATGAAATTCAGGGTTTTTTTTGGGGGGGGGGCATACCCACTGGCACTCAGGGGTTACTCCAGGCTCTGTGTTCAGTAATTGTTCCTGGCTCGGGGGATGTGGATCGAACCCACATCATCCTGGGTCAGCCACATGCAAGGCAAATGCCTACCACTGTGCTACTACTCTGGCCCCCAGAAGTTGATCCAAGACACCCTGACTTTGACATAGGATCTGTGCAAAACACAAGATCTTTAATTACAGAAACTTAACTGTGACAACCGTGATTCAGGAGAACTTTTACTAGAACCATGAAGAAAAACTTTGGGGTTAGACAACTTAGTATGCCCAGATCCTGTAGCTGGTGTTATGGCAGGGTGCTTCATGGGCAGAGTCTCCCTGTTTTTTAGGCCAAAGTTTTTTCCTTTCTATTTTCTCCAACTTTTGTTGCACCTGTGCTTCTGCCACCTTCTTTTTTTCTTTTTTTATCTTCTAAATAGGAGCTACTACCTTTTTTATTGAACCTTGGGACATGGATTACTTTGTCTTACCTCATATTTCTGCATTTTCCTATAAAATTAAGAAAGGAAACAAGAAAAGATGGGGGTCAGTGGTCAAGTAGTCTCAGGTGCACTGGTGGAGAAAAAAGGACAGAACTAAATATACATGCCAACGTCAATAAGAGTTTAATTAAGAAACCTAAATTTAACAATATAAACTTATGGGCCTGTTATATTGGCAGGCCAGAGGGCAAAGGGTAGTGGTATTGGATGCACTCTGGGATCAATGGTGGAGGGAGGTTGACACTGCTGGTGGGAATGGCTTTGACTCACTGTATATCTGAAATTCAACTATGAAGGACTTTGTAGATCACTATGCTTTTAATAATATAAAAAGAAAAAGGAATACAGAGGGAAAAAGGTATGTAATTAATTTTCAACAATAACTACTTTTGAGAGTGTTACTTTTACCATAACTTCCAGCTTTAATATTATTTCTGTTGGGAAATGGCAAATAGACTCAATGAACTCAAAGAACTTGGTAACAATTATGCACAGAGCTGTGTAAAATCATTCAAATGGATGTCTTCACTCATTTCTCTCTTTCTCTTTTTCTCTCTTGTTTTGTATTTGGGTCACACCCAGAAATGCTCAGAAGTTATTTTTGGTTCTGCACTTAGGAGTGGTGGGCTCAGGAGACCATATGGAATTCTGGGGTTCAAACTTGAGCTGGTCGCACACAGAGAAGTGTCTTACCCACTGTACTATCTGTCTGGCCCCCCTCATCTCTTTTTAATGCAGTATGATATTTGGTAACTGGTCTTCAAAAATCTCTATCACACTGGTATAACAGATAGATATCACAAAATTTAAAGCAATACTCCCTACATAGTATTGGATGTGCAACTCAAGTCATACAAAATGAAATAGTCATGGGAATGATTAGATTCTAATTCTGATAGAGATATGGCAGCCTCTCTGCATTGACTTCAACACTGTACAGAATTCAGTGATCACAGTAACCAATTTTCCACCCTTAGTTCTCTGAATTCCAATGAAATTTTCATCAGCTTATTAATTACTGCAAATCTTGGATCACATTTTGAAATTAAGGCCTTCCATGCCCTGCTAGATGCTACGTTTAAGTGAGTTGTTAATTTTTCAGAGAAAAAAATGGGAATTTGACGACTGCCTTCCTTCCTGGCAATAGTATATGCTTCCTGTCAAAAAAGATTGAGTGTCTGAGGTCTAAGCTAGAGCATGATAGATTATTCAGCATGAAATTGCAAACTCATTTGCCCTGTATCATAATCAATTGCTGAGAGCAGTTTTGTTTTTTAAATTCTGGAAATCATTTGTAAATATGCACTTGGTCATCTAGGCACTGAATAGTAACTCAAATTTTATGACTTGCCATTAGTCATTGTGACTCTGTTTGGCCCACTGGTTGGTTGGTTTACTCCTTATAATTTTTTAGCAATTTGAGTCATGGAAAGGAGTAATGCAGTCTGGGTACATTTCTCACAGCATTAGTACTATTAATAATAATAGATTTTTAACATATGCTCCTGGGAGAACATTCTCCTGTATTTCTTCGTCTCAACAGGATCCCAGACGCCCTTCATTGCTGTCTTTTCAAATGCTATTTGCTGTTAAAGTATCTCAGAAGAGAAAGCCAATGTCTCTTTCTGGTGCACACCTAGTGACCAGGTTAAGGATTTGGCCAACCCCAGCTAAAAGTGTCAGGTGCAGCACTGTGAGAACCAGGCTCTGAGAACAGGCCTCCTGACCCAAGCTCTGATCCACATAAGAATCAGCATCTTTCAACATTGACCTAAATCATCTTCAAATCAGAGCTTGTAAAGCATCAGCTGCTTCAGGCTAAGGATCCCATACCTTGTCTGCCCCTCAATGATGCCATATTTCCAGAACTTTCCTTTTCCCACCTGGGTGCTGCCTCCTTTACCCTCCCTGTTAATGAGTTACCTCTCTTGTAGATCCTATGTAGCCTGAAGTTCTCACTGCCAAAGGGCCCTCTCTAGCATGCAGAGAGTCTTACCTGTGCTACATCCAGTTCTACTCACAAGCTGTTTATCGCCTGTTCACACACATCACCTGTCGAACTTCTTGAATGGGCAGGATGCTGGACTCTGACCCCCTTGACATTGATTTAGGCATCTGCATTTTTAATCAGCTTCCAAATGGCGTGGGTGGTCTCTGGAAGCTTCCAGCCCGCATGGCTGGGCTGATTGTTGCAACCCATTCTCCATGGACATAAGGACAATTCTTACGCCAGTTTGTGTTGGACTTTCCTAAGACTTATACCTGGATGCCAGATAATAGCCCTTTGTTTTAATGATTGTTCTGTCCTCTGCTCCCATTTCACTTCTGAGACGGGGAGCAAAGGAAATGGCAAGGTGTGCTGCAAATCTTGGACTTTGAGCCAGAGAGATGAACTGGTGTGCTCCTGGCCATTTCCTTTGCTCCCCGTGGTCCAGATAAACCAAATGACTTCAGTTCTCCAAATGCACCTTCTGCCTCCGAGCTCTCACCAGGTGCTTTTTGTATTCGTTCACATAGACCATTTGGGTTCCTTTTCCAGAGACACTTAACAAATGCAACATGCTCGTGTGGGCACAGCTGAGCAATCTGCCCAGGTTCCCACAGGGCATCAAGGTATTGGCTGGAGCTGTGTTCCCCAAGGGAGCTCGGCTTCTCTTCCATGCCTGAGAGACAAGATCTAGGCCTGAGGTCTCCTGTCCATATTTCTAGCCACTGCGCCCTATTTTCATTTCTAAAACCAGTAAAAGAGAACCGTGCCCATGATAAATCTTTGAATGCTTCATCTTTCCTCTGCCGGGGGGAAAAAAAAAACAACACTTTTAAAATTTCTTTTTGATTTGGGAATGTCACATCCAGCAGTATTCAGCAATCACTCCTGGCTGGGCTCGTGTATTGGGGATGGAACTCAGGTTGGCTGCGTTCAAGGCAAGCAGCCCATCTGCTATACTACATCTCCAGCGCTAAAACAAAATAAAAACCCCTATTTAAAGCTCATCTGAGGAAACATGGCGATAGCACAGTGGGTAGGGCATTTCCTTGGATGTGGCCAACTGGAGTCTGATTCCTGGTCTCCCATATGGTCCCCTGAGCACCGCATGAATGATCCCTGAGTGCATATCCAGGGGTAACTCCTGAGCACTGCCAGGTGTGTGATTCCTCAAAAAAAAAATCCCCCCAAAGTTCATATGATTGGGTCAGACTCATCAAGGACAATTTAAATTTAAGGCCAGCTAGATAGGGAATCTTAATGACATTGGAAAAATCTCTTCTCTTTTCTGTTTTTGATCATAGAGTGGGGCTGAGGAGCGACTCCCAGCTCGGTTCTTAAGGAGGCAGGGATCACTCTCTGAGGTGCTCAGGGATGGATCTGGAACTACCTGCATAGGATACTGGGCATGTGCTCTCCCTCCAAATGGCACCTGAAAGCCTTTTACAGCTCCTCTTCAATGGTTGCTTGACTACCAGACGCTGGGCACCTGGCGGCTTTTGTACGCATTCAGTCTTCCTCCATGTGCACCCCACCAATCATTTACTACTCCATCTCCCCAACTTGGGCTGTGCCCATCTCCGAATCTCCAGCTCTATGTACAGTAGTTGCTGGCTGCGCGCGTGAGCGAGGCGACCGGGCCAGCTCTCAGAACTCCTGGACTGGGCCTGGGATGGGGAATGCCTGGACTGGGATGGGGGATGCTTCCTGAGAGGCCCAAGGCAGGGCCCCCAGTTCTCCCCGGGGTGCTAGGCGGGCGCAAGCGCTTGCTTCTTTCCCCGGGAAAGCACAAGGTGTCACTAGGTGTCGCTGGCGATTCGACGAAGCCGGGCCGGGCCCTGAGCGCGTCATCCTGAGCGGGGGATGCCAGCGGCACGCGCCCCACCCACGGTCCTCCCGCACCCCGCTCCTGACCCTCCTGGCATCCCCCCCCCCAGGCACGGCGGAGGGCTAAGACAGGGCCACGGAATCTGGGGGAGCAAGGGGAGGCGCTGCCTGACCCGACTCAGCGGGTTTTGCAGCTCGGCACCCAAGGGCAATGAATGGTTGCCAGCTTGCAAGGGGGTCCGCGCGCCCCTCCCGACCCGCGGGCAGCCGTGGGTGGCTCTGAGAAGTGGCCCCAAACCCACTCGCGGTGCTCAGGCTGAGCCCAGTAGCTTTTCTTACTGGAGAATTGCCCAAAACCCACCCCAGCTCCCAACTCAGGAAAGGGAAGGGGAGGCGGTCAGAGAAAGGGACTTGCAAGGCCTGAAAGGTCCTGCATAGGTCGTTGTCGACCTTCTCAAGACAAGCTCTCTCTCTCTCTCTCTCTCTCTCTCTCTCTCTCTCTCTCTCTCTCTCTCTCTCTCTCTCTCTCTCTCTCTCTCCCTCTCTCTTCCCTCCTCTCTTCTCTCTCTCCCTCTCCCCTCTCTCCTATTTCTCTCCTCTCTCCTCTACCTTCCCTCTCTTCTCTCCTCTCTCTCCCCATCCCTTCTCTCTCTCCTCTTTTTTCTCTCTCCTCTCTTCCCCTGTCTCCCCCTCTCCCTTTCCCCTCCTCTCTCTTCTCTCCTCTCTCCCTTCTCTCTCCTCTCTTCTCTCCTCTCTCTTCTCTCTCCTCTCTTCTCTCCTCTCTCTTCTCTCTCTCCTCTCTCTCCCTCTCCCCTCTCTCCTCTCCTATTTCTCTCTCCTCTCTCTGTCTCTCTCTGTCTCTCTGTCTCTGTCTCTGTCTCTCTCTCTCTCAACTCAGGACCAGTTAGAAAATATTTACGGGGAAGAAGCCCCTCCTTGGGGGTGGGGGGTCTGATCTGGGTCACCTTTTCCACGGTAAAAAGAAACAGATTACAGGCCCTTTCCCTCTCCCCCTGTTTGGGACCCACTAGGTTTCCAATGCACTGCGCGCGCGAACGTTTCCCTTCTCTCTCGACAGAGGGCGCCCTGCCCCAGCACGCACCACGCCAGGCCAAGCTACTGCAGCCCAGGACCTGGACGTCTCACCCTCTCCGAGCCTCCAATCACTGCAATCCTATCCTGGTCCTAGCTTCAGAGTCCCTTTCAGGGATCCTCAAACTTTTTAAACAGGGGGCCAGTTCACTGTCCCTCAGACCATTGGAGGGTCTGACTATAGTAAAAACAAAACTTATGAACGAATATATGCACACTGCATATATCTTATTTTGCAATGAAGAAACAAAACAGATACAAATATAATATGTGGCCCGCGGGCCATAGTTTGAGGACCACTGCGGCGTGATGTTGGGCGCCTTTACATGAACTCTACATGTTCTGTTTATTTGATTCTCCTTGATCTGTATGCAGGGATCACTTCTGGTAGTGCTCACGGGACCATATGGGATGCCAGACATTCCTCCCATTCATAGCTATTTTCTTAAGCGGGCAGTGAAATTCATGTGCAAGTGCCCTGAGCCCCAGGGTGGTGGATGGGAGCTCCATAGATCCGCAGATGGGACCTCCGTAGATACATCAGTGTGCTTGCATCCTTTAAATCCTGCAAAGGGATTTATTTTCCCCGTGAGAGGCTGGATGGAGTCTTTTTCTTCTTTGCATGCAAAGGTTGGTAATACATTCAATTCTTTCCTTTCTTTTCAACCAGATTTAGTGCCTTCTGGACTTTAGAAGTCCCAGAGTGAAGAAAAGTGTCGGATTTGGGTGACCATTAATGATGGGAAGATGTAGTTAACCCCCACCCCACCCCAAAAGGACGGGGAAGGTTCATTATTCATGGATATAGTCTAAATTGAAAAAGGCACCCTAGGAGAGCGAGCAGTAGCGAAGGGAATGAGTGCAAGTCCTTGCCTGAATCTTAGCCTCTTGTCTCTCTTCTTCCTCAACCTCATTGCTGCTCCTTCCCTCTGTGGTTGCCAGTCACTCTCCCAACGGAAGAGCAGAGGAGTCTGTATTTTCCAGGCTCCCTGTTTCCAGGTGAGGTCCCCAGCCTCAGGAATTGGCACTGCCTGCCCCTTCGCACTCCTGGGCAGAGTGCCATCAGGCAGACGCTAACCTTCTGCATGATGAAATGTGCACGCTATTAATGTCTTCCAAGGCTTGGTGACCTGGTGAGGTCTGAAAACAAGCTGGTTCTGGCTCTGCCTTCTCCAGTACAGCCACTAAGGAGCTTGGGCAAGGCTCTAGGCCAAGAATGCAAGAGAGGCTTCAAAAGGAACACAAAGGAGAAGAATATGGGAGCTGAAGGGGGTCATTTAGGTGTATAGCTGCGGGGTTTGGGATTGGAAAACAGGAGCTTCTGTGGTTAGGATGGGGTCTGAGAAGTTAGGCAGAGGATAAAAGAAGGCCAACCTTTTGGCTAAAGCCTCCATGGTCCAGAACGAGGTCAAAATGATCCAGGTCAGTAGAAAGAGAAGAGGGTCTTACCCTTCCGGGCCAAGAGTTCTCCAGTCCTTTGCAAAAACACTGCACCTTCTTGTGCTCACATGTATTGGCCTCCAAGAAAAGTGACACCATGGACATAAAAGTCCAGGCACTGTTGGAAAGGGAAAGTCCTTAAGCTTCTGTTCTGAGGGCAGAACTGGAAGCCCTTTAGTGTTAGCCAAAATGGGGCCTTGTAAGCCAGTAAGGGCACAGCAAGGTTTGGGTGAGGAGCATTTGCATCTATGTTGAGTGGATGTTTTGTTTTAGGGTTATATTCAGCAGCTCTCAGTGGTTCTCCTGGGTCTGTATGCAGGGATCACTTCTGGTAGTGCTCACGGGACCATATGAGATGCCAGAGATCGAACCTGGGTCAGACATGTGCAAGGCAAATGCCTTACCCACTGTGTTATCATTCTGGCCTCTATGTTGAGTATATGAAAAATTCTAAGAGTTCAGATAATGTGAGACAAAGGATTAGAAGGAAAACAGAGGCCCAAAAGAGAGGGACTCGGGTGAATAAAAGACCTGGCCTGCTCCATCCAGAGAAGTGTTTTGTGTGGAACTGACAGAGAGATCCTGAGTTAGTGGACCAGCCCTCAGAATTCATGAAACAGTAGGTGTTTTAAAAAAACTATAATAGTGGGTCGGAGCAGTAGCGCATTTGCCTTAGACGCAGAAGGACGATGGTTCAAATACCAGGATCCCATATAGTCACCCGAGCCTGCCAGTAGCGATTTCCAAGCGTAGAGCCAGGAGTAACCCCTGAAAGCTGCCGGGTGTGACCCAAAAACCAAAACCAAAACAAACCAACAAAAAATAAACTATAATAGTAAAGGGGGCTGGAGAGAGCACTGGGGGAGCATACATTTGTTTTGCACAAGGCCAACTCTAGTTGGATTCCCAGCACCATATATGGCCCCCCAATAGTACCTCCAGGAGTGAGAGTGAAAGGGAAGAAAAATGTCTGCCCCAGAGGCAGGTAGGGGAGAAGGTAGGAGGGAGGGTAAGAGGGAAACTGGGGTTATTGGTGGCAGGAAACATGCACTGGTGAAGGGTGTTGGACATGGTATTGAAAGTCAATCATTAACAACTTTGTAACTGTGAAAAAAACCCAACTGTATTCTGAACAGCTTTGTATCCATAGTGTTTAAATAAAGTAATTAAAACACATAAAATGTTTTTTTTTTTTGTGTGTGTTTGGGCCACACTCCATGAGCTCAGGGGTTACTCCTGGCTATGTGCTCAGAAATCGCTCTTGGCTTAGGGACCATATGGGACGCTAGGGGATCAAACCATGGTCCGTCCTAGGTCAGCCTCTTGTAAGGCAAATTCCCTACTGCAGTGGTTCTCAAATAGTGGGGTGTGCCCCCCAGAGGGGGACACGAGGCTCCATAAAGGGGGGGTGCGTTTGACCTCTGCAAACACTGTCCCCCGTGTTTATGTCTCTGTATGTCTCTGGAGCTGAGAGTTGCTGTGTCCTGCTTCAAACCCCGCTTTGAAAAGCTATGCATTGCAAAGTGTACTCATTGTAGCTATTAATCCAGACATCATCTCTGATTAAAAAAATCAGCTCAAGGGGCCGATGAGGTGGCGCTAGAGGTAAGGTATCTGCCTTACAAGTGCTACATATGGTCCCCCCAAACCAGGGGCAATTTTTGAGCGCTGAGCCAGGAGTAATCCTGAGCATAAAACAGATGTGGCCCGAAAAACCAAAAAAAAAAAAAAAAAAAACAGCTCAAATTATTTTATATATTTTTGTTTTGCAGGTTAAAGTTTTTTTTTTTTTTAATAAAGATACTATTTACAGTTGCACAGGGGGCATGAAAAATGTTTTCTTTTTTCTAGGGGGGCATGACAAAAAATAATTGAGAAGCACTGCCCTACTGCTGCTCCGGCCCCGAAACATAAAATTTAACAATAATTTTATCAAATTTGTTTAATCGCTTCTAACATATTCCATTTTAAGAAAACTAAATATATAATAAAATTGAGAATTAAAAGTATCAGTTTTCAGATTAGTTTTCTCTTCTACGCTTTGTATCAGACTGTCTAAATATCTACTGTACACATGTGGAGTAGAGGGGGGTGGGATTCCCAAAAGGAAGTGAGGTAGCCTCTTTCTCCTACCCTCCACCAAGACCCAGAGTGTCACTGGTGATAGCCATATCTGAGTCTTGAATGCGGCCAGAGCACTGCCTTGCCTTTGTCTGCCCCATAGTACAGGACTCATCACCACAGATATTCACCAGTCAAAGTTTTCCCTCAAAGCAGGCTTCTCTCAGGGCACCCTCAGAGACCAAATTCTCTTCCAGATTTTCCCTCAGGGAGTATGAAAGCAATGGGCAGCTAAGAAACTAGATATCAGACTCCAGAATCAACCTGTCAAGGTCAAAGTCTGGCCAAGGCAGCCAGAAGCCCTGTTGGGTACTTGCTACATAGTGTACAGACTCTAGGTGCCAAGGAATGCTGAGCTCTTGGCAGCCCCTGTCTGGGATAGTCCAAAAGAAAGTAGGGAGGGAGGAAAGGCAGGTTCTCTCCTCTGCCTTTACCACCTGAGTATGCTGCCCAGTATGAAATTCAGATGTTCATTCTACAGGTCAAATAGAAAAGCCCAAACAGAAGAATCTGGCAACCAAAATAGAATCCTATAAAGAAAAAGGACAGGCCTTCCTGGGTCCTCAACACTGCTAGGTATGACCACAGCACTGTCCAGCACATTGACTGAATAGTACCAGGAGTGGTCTCCAAGTCATCTGAGAGTGACTTGGGTGCCACCCCCAAAGACACAACTACATGTTCCTGAAAAGACAAGGCAAGCCTATCAAAGAGGGTCACTTCTAGGATGGACTTAGAATCAGGGACAGGACTGTGACAGGAGGGAAAGAACCCAGTGCAGTGCATTTTTGGGCAAACCAGGCCAGAGCAATTAGGCTGAGCCAAAGCTCTAAGTAGGAGCAGAAAAGTTTCATGGTGGATTGAGTAGCAGCACTGAAGCACCTATATGTTCTGCAAGATGAACCTCAGACAAGTTTCAACCTGGGGACAGAGAAGATTATAACTGGGCACTGGGTGATGCAAGCTGGCAGCCACACAGGGATTCAGAGTAAATGTGTGTGTGGGGGAATTGAAGGCCTGTCCGTGGGAGTGGGGTGGGGGGGAAAGGCAGCCAAAGCTGGGAGGGTCTCCGGAAACATGTGAGGGGGGACATTTTAAAGAGACTTTTATAATTTAACACAAAATCTTTTTTTTTTTTTTGAAGTGGTGATGACATCCATGTCAATCTCCCTTTGTCCTAGGGAGTTTCTGGAAGCATGACATATACTCAGATACCATCTCTCTTCCTCAACCAGATGGTATTTGCCTACAATTCCTGTTGGCTCCTGTGGGCCTTGCTCTCTGGGCTTTTCACAAGGGCTCTTTCCCAGCCCTTGGGAAACTATCTTTTTTCATTGTACAAGGCGGCACCCACTGGGCCTTAATCTCTTCACTTATGTGGCTCCTTCTGGAATGTTCCACATTTCATGGATCACTAGGCTGTTTTAAAGGCACAAACCACAGATTCTAAAAGGAGAGAGAGGGAGGGAGAGACAGACAGAGAGAGAGAGAGAGAGAGAGAGAGAGAGAGAGAGAGAGAGAGAGAGAGAGAGAGAGAGAGCTATTAAAAGTGTCTGCCAGTGAGACAGGCAGAGGGAAGGTGGAAGGGAAACTGGGGCTATTGGTGGCTGGAAATGTGCACTTGTGAAGGGTGTTGGACACTGTGTAACTAAACTCAATAATCAACTTTATAACTGTGTATTTCATAATGATTCAATTACAATTTTAAAGTACAGAGTTATTTTAAGAGACTATTGATCATTGATGGTGGAGTAAAGATCAGATCAACCAAATGAGTCCAGCAGCTATAGAAATCTTAGCCTCCTGAGTCACCCAAACAAGCCACCTACGGACCATTATTTCTCTCTAAGCAAGGAGTCTAAGGTCCCCAGGTAAGCACTGAGGGGAATGCCTCAGCCCCCACCCAAGGGCACCTCCTTCCAACTGGAAGTGTGTGACTGATGGTTGGAAAATGTGCAGGGTTATAAAGCACAGGGATTAGGGCGTTAAGGAGGAGAAAAGGCAGAGAGAAACATGAGCTCAAGGTACAGCCAAAAGTCATGAAAAGTAATGTCTTGTTTGTGAAATGCCAGAGGATGGGGAGTGAGGAAACTTGGAGAGAAACTGTTGTGTTCTTTCAGCTTCATGCTTTCTGGAAGCAGGAGAATGACTGTAGGGGTGTGCCTGGAAGCCAAACCAAGTCCAGGCCCCACTTTATAACATCCAGAAATGCAGACAGCTAGGAAGATGGGAGGGATGCTCCTTCCAAATGTCAGCACAGGGATTGGGGCCTTCAGGAAAGAGAACACAGGGAAACAGCCAGGGAGCAAATCCAAGGATGACAGTAGGGACTAAGGCAACCCATCTTTAGCCCAGATCTCAAAGCTTTTTTGTGATGGAGGAAGATGGTGATTAAGATGAGAGGAGGTTTCCCTCATCCAGGACAGCTATGAGGAAGGAATCAATGTCCGCTTTGTTTCTCAGGGTATCAGGGAATCAGAAAGGTCGGTGCGGATAAGCTCAGCTCTAATCATCTCAGGACAATGAAGGGGGGCATGGTGCCCACCATGCTCAGAACCTTCTGCTTGGCATTGGTGATGCTCCATGAACTCCCACATTTCACACAAGCCCAGTGCCCTCTTGTCCCCTGTTGCTCACCTTGTGACCTAGTGTATCCATTCAACCGAGTTAAGGGGAGAAGGAAGAAAAAAGACCCACCTGGCATCCAAGTTAGGTCCCCAGAGCCACCTACTTGGCCAGTCATGATCTTTGGCTCTTATGCATCACTTGGCCATTGGCTCATGTCCCTGAGGGGAGTTGACTGTGACTCTTCAATGCCCTCAAATCCCAGTGTGGGGAGAGATCCATGTATGAGTGGAAGATCAAGTAGATATGACAGGAATGTTTCTCTCACTTTTCTCATCTTGAGCTGCTAGGAAAGAACAAGGGCAGGGGCCAGAGTGGTGGCATGAGCAGTAAGGTGTCTGCCTTGCAAGCACTAACCTAGGACAGTCTGAGGTCTGATCCTCCCTCCAGTGTCCCATATGGTCCCCCAAGCCAGGAGCGATTTCTGAGTGCATTGCCAGGAGTAATCCCTGAGCATCACCAGATGTGGCCCCAAAAAACCACACACACACACACACACACACACACACACACACAAAGAACAAGAAGAGCTGAAGAGATATTACAGTAGTTAGTGAGCTTGCCTGGAACACAGCTGAGCCAAGTTCAACACTGGCTTCTGATAAGGTCCCCCACACTCCTCCTGGAGTCCCTAAGTATAGAAGCAGATTAATCCCTGAGCATCCCTGCTTCTACCAAGGACTAGTCCAGCTCATCTTATGGCCTTTGATGTCTGTCCCTGAGCCCATCTGCTTTTAGTTTCTTCTGATAGATCAACTGGCATAGGTGACAGGACCTGGGCCTCCACACAGATGCCTGCAGAGCCCAAACCTTCCATCTCCTGGGTCCACCTTTTTGAATCTTGGCTTTGTTCTGTTTTTTTTGTTTGTTTTGTTAAATAATTTTGGGGGGACACACCACATGCACATGGGGCTTAATCCTGGCTCTGTATTCAAGGACCACTCCTGGTAGGGCTCAGGGGACCATATGGGATACTCAGAATCAAACTCAAGGCAGCTATGTGCAAGACAAATGTCCTACCCACTATACTGTCTCTCTGGCCCCTAAATCTTGGCTTTCTTATGTGTAAAGTAGACACAGTAATATTTATACATAAACTGGTTTATGTTTGGAATTAAATGAATAGTGTGCCCAGGTATTGACTACAGTGTCTTGTCTTCATTATTGTTTTCATGAAGAGCTCTACCCCGTTTCTCTGTTAATAACAGAGCTCACACTTTGTTTTTATGCAGTGCCGGGGATTGAACTAGGTCCTCACATTGAATGGCAGTTTCTGCCCTTTCAGAGCTTCAATTTTAAGTGCCAATTTATCATCAGGTTGCTAAGCAACAGTGACCCCAGAATGATTATGGCTCACCTTTGCAAGGGAAAGCGGCATTTGTAGACTTTTGCATTTGTAGAATCCTTCACGAAATGCACTAGATGCTTCAACCTGTCACTCTAATGGTTTATTCGGGGGACACTATGATGAAGATTGTTAGTGCTATCCTCTCCTCAAGTAGGAATTAATCCTTGTTTCAATTTGGGTTAATACTCCTTTGAAACAAAGCCCTGAATCTCTGTGCACTTGCTGAGCTAAAGGCTGGAGTTTCCATTTCTTTCCGTCTCAGTAATCTTGGGCGAGTGAGCAAGTGGCCCCGTGAGCAGGGAACAAGTCTCCTTCTGTGGGTGCCTTTTCCAGCCTCCTTGAGGGAGGAGGGTTGTGGGAAGTCCCAGCCAGTTCTTCACTGTTATCACCAGAGAATCATCTCCATGTTCTCAGGCATCAGCAGAGATGACATCAAGTGGCCTCAAAGGACTCAGAGAACCAGGCACGCCAAGCTCCTGTCTTAAAGACTGTCCTTATTTACCACTAGAAAGAGTAAGGTACAGGGAACCTAATAACTAGCCCAAAGATAGAACCAAGAGCAGGGTGTAGGACTTCTCTCTCTCTTTTTCTCTCTCTCCTTGTCTCTCTCTCCCCTTTCCTCCCTCTCTTTTCTCTCCCTCTTTCTTTTCTCTCTTCTGGTCTCTCCCCTTTCCCCCTTTTATTCTCTCTTTTTCTCCCCCTCCCCCTCCCCCTTTCTCTCTCTCTCTCTCTCTCTCTCTTTCTTTTTCTTTCACTACACAAGCTTGGTCAGGAATTACTCCTGGCAGTGTGCAGGGCAGGCACCTGAACTGCTGCAATTTCTCCGTGGCCCCTCCTTACATCCTTCTGACATCTCTGTCATAACACCAATCTACCTCCAAGCTCTGCCATTAGGAAAACAGCTCTAAGGCAAGTGTTCCTACTACACCAAGCAGGGATTTTCCTTAGCATCAAATAGTGCTCTGGATTCAGCTCAGTTCTGACCTTCCTGGTGAGCAGGGCAGCTGGATGTAGATCAATCTTCTGTTCATGCATTGACCAAGTCCTCTGTACCAGGGGACTCTGCCTTGGATTCAGTAAATTTGCTAGAGTGCTCAGAGAAACATTTCAATCACTAGATTACTTGCTTGCTACCAAAGGACATAAATTCAGGGCCAGAGAGTTAGTACTATCAGTAAGGTTGTGCATTTGGACAACCCATGTTTGATCTTCTGCACCATGTATGACTCCTTGAGCATTACCAGGAGTGATCCCTTAGCACAAAGCTAGGAGTAATAAGCCCCATGCTCAGCTAGGTGTGACCCCTGCCCCCCTTTATTTAAAGAAAAAGAAAAGGACTAACACAGAGGCATTCAGAACTGGGTCCTATTATTGGAGCCTTCATTACACTGGAGTGTTGATTAACTCATGGCCCTGATGAATGAGCTCATTCTCCAGCCTGTCTCCCTATCCACCTTGGAAGCAAAGGAGGGTGGGATGAGGGACTGAGAATCACAACCGTCTAATCAAATGGTTGGTTCCCTTAGCAACCATTATCCTTTGCTGCTTTCCCAAAGCCAGCATATGAATATAACAAAGGACAGCCAAATAGGAATGGGCACAGGGTGTTAAATCTTCAGATTTTCCCAAGGAATTCAGAAATCTAGTATAAAATCTTTCCATTTGTTTTTGTTTGTTTTTTTTGCTTTGGAAGACACTTCCAGTTTGTTTTTTGTTTTTGTTTTTAGTTCACACCTAGCATCGCTCAGGGGTTACTCCTGGCTCTATGCTCAGAAATTGCTCCTGGTAGGCTCAGGGGACCATATGGGATGCCAGGATTCGAACCACTGACCTTCTGCATGAAAGGCAAACACCTTACCTTCATGCTATCTCTCCGGCCCCCAACTAAAGCACTTTTTTTTTTTTTTTGGTTTTTGAACCACACCTGGCAGTGCTCAGGGGTTATTCCTGGCTGTCTGCTCAGAAATAGCTCCTGGCAGGCACGGGGGACCATATGGGACACCGGGATTTGAACCAACCGCCTTTGGTCCTGGATCAGCTGCTTGCAAGGCAAACACCGCTGTGCTATCTCTCTGGGCCCAACAAAAGCACTTTTTTTTTGTTTGTTTTTTTGTTTTTTGGGCCACACCCGGCGGTGCTCAGGGGTTACTCCTGGCTGTCTGCTCAGAAATCGCTCCTGGCAGGCACAGGGGACCATATGGGACACCGGGATTTGAACCAACCACCTTTGGTCCTGGATCAGCTGCTTGCAAGGCAAACACCGCTGTGCTATCTCTCCGGGCCCACAAAAGCACTTTTATTAACCGAACATTACCTCTGCTTTAGGCTCAAGGTTTAGATTCAATATTAACTAAACTAACACTCAATGAGCTATCCAAACATTTTCTTTAATAACTTATATAAAAATAGTTTTAGAGTGTTCCAAGGACAACCTTCTCCCATGGTAAAGGCTGAACAAGGTTTTACTACATTAATGAGTTACAGCTAGACTAAAGATATACATGGGATGCCAGGTATAGAAACTTGATTGGTCATATGCAAGGCAAATGTCTCTCTGGTTTCTTATTTCTTGACTCTATCCTGAAAGCATCCTTTCCATAAGTCCCATTGGCCATTCATTTAATGAAGATCTACCAGGCAAAAGTTATTTGCATAGACATGTACATACACACAGATACACACAATAAAATTGGGTATTGGAAACTTTTCCAAGGAATAAATATTATTTTAAGAGAAATGGTAGATTGTGTCTAAAATTTGTTATGTAGTAGGAATAGAAAAAAATGTAAGATTTGGTGTTAGTTCAAATAGTCTTGTAATTATAGGTTGTGGTTAAAATTAAAAGGACCAAAATATCTTAAGACGGAATGAATGGTCATATGAAATAACAAGTAGAAAACTGCAGAAAAGCAAAGAGGGTCCAGAGGCAACTGAGTATCCATCTTACTCTCAGTTAAAGATATCATCTGACATGCCTTATATCATGTGTCCACTTAACTGAGCTAAGACATGCCCAAAGAGCTGATACAACCTGATTTCTGAGTGTGCCTGAAAGAATGTTTCTGGAGGAGATGATCTTTCGAATCAGTGACTGAATGAAGAAGATCAACTAACTTCTCATCAATCTACTATTGGCTTAACTAAAAGCGAGCACTAGAGGTTGGGTGAATTTACTTTGTTGAGGGGGACATCAGCCCTCTGCACTTGGTATATGGGTGCTCCTGGCTCTTAGGTCTTGGGATTCATATGAGATCTACACTATTAGAATCCCTTGGTTCTTTGCTTCCAGTCTGAACTGGAACAATTTTATTAGTTGTTCTAGTTCTCCAGTTGACAAAATTCAGAAAAAAGGACTTCCTGAATTCTATAATCATGCAAATCAGTGCAATATAATCATCACCTAAAGAACCCCCCAGTTCTCTCCCTATCTCACACACACACACACACACACACACACACACACACACACACACACACACACACACAAACTCACCTATTAATTCTACTTTTCTGGAGAACTCTGAGTATATACCAGCTCTTCTATTTATTTGCTGATAATTGCTCCTTGACACATAACCAGCAGCACCATAGCTCACCACTGAACCAAATGTATCTAGTGTATGGCAGTTGGACTTGGACATGCTCCTTGGATGTCCCACTGTAATGACTGTTGAACCTTAATTCTCCCCTGGACAAGACTCTTGGACATGCCCCCCCCCCCTCATGCTGAAAGGAAAAATTTGGATGATTGGGCTCAGGATAGTGAATACAGAGGCCTGCTGGTCTGCAGGGGGCCAGAGATAAGGCATCTGGAGAGATGTTGTCTGCTTTGTATCTTCTTCCTTTTCTTTTTTCTTTGAACCCAAGCCTCTCATGGCCACCTCTGGCTAGTGAATTTTCATATAATCTCTCTCCCTGTCTCTGAGACCCCAGCAGGCCTCAGACACCAGGAGGAATAAAAAGTATACTTAGTTTATTCTCTTCTCTCTCTCAATCTCCTACAGGTGGTTGTTACATGTTGTCCTCCCTGGGTGGGCTCTTGGTCCCACCTGGCAGCAGGGCTGCATAGGCCCATGTGAGCCTTGCAGCACAGGTTGCAAGGATCAAATATCTTTGGTAGCCTTGGGGATCTGCATTCTGCAGTCCTGCAGCCCTGGCCTTGGGCTGCTATAATTTAGTACACCTATTTTCTTTGTAAGACATGAGAAATCTTTTCTGCACCTGCAAATACAAGATAACACTTGAACAAGATGCTTGGGGGAAATTAGAAAAAACATTGACAGGCCGGGGCAGTGGCGCAGGTGGTAGGGTGTTTGCCTTGCACCTGCTAACCTAGGACAGACCATGGTTTGATCCCCTGACATCCTGTATGGTCCCCCAAGTAAGGGCCGATTTCTGAGTGCATAGCCAGGAGTAACCCCTGAGTATCACCAGGTGTGGCCCAAAAAACAAAAAAAAAACAAACAAAAAAAAACAGTGACAGCACCAAAAAAAAAAAAAAACCAAAAACATGATAAAAAAGGCATTTGTTTGCAGAGCAAGAGTTGATCAAAGAACCTGGGACATGGCCTTGGTCAGCCTCAGTGGGAAAATGCTGCTGGCGGACTCTGAGGTTCTGGTTGTTCTTAAGCATGCCTATGTCTAGAAATGCCTGCAACACCTCTATGAAGAATGCAGCGTCACATATATATTTTAACAAGTAAGATAATATCCAAATCTAAACCTAGCTAATACTGGAGACAGTATACTTTTATCCTTCTTCTGTCCTCTGCTTCAATAGCAACATCCCCCTATTCTCAAGGCTTTTCTGTGTTTTATAATAAAACATCTCCCTTAGGCTTCCCTCAGCTTACTGCCTGCCTCACTTTTCCACTCTCTACCTGGGATGTCGTTCTTGTAAGTGACTGCCATGTTTTCATGCTGAAAGAGCCCCCCCCCCCCTGGCTCTTCTACTTGCTCCTGTTTCCATGTTTGGCCCACAATCCAACAAGGTTCTGGAACTTTCCTCTTTTTCTTGAAACTGCCCTTCCGAAGGTCAGCTTCCTTAATCTCCAAGAGGCCCTTAGCATCCTGGACCAGTCTCTTGTTTAAAAGATTCATTTCTAGGTCATCTGAGACACTCAGTTTGCTCTTTACCCATCTTGACTGGTCTCTCCTCTTCCATGGTATCAGTCGAACACTGGAAGTTTCTATGGATCTTCAGCATGTTTAATGAACAGGTCTAAAGTTGAGTTTGTTGAGCTCATTGCCTGCCAAACAGTTGTTCCCTGATGTTCTTGGCCCAGTGGAACAGTAATATCATTGACCCATGGCTGAATCCTGACTTTCATGGTTCCCCTTGCATTTCCCTTACCATAGAACCTACAACTCCACTACCCTGAAATCTCTAAGTGTAAACCACCTGGATTATCTCTCAGGATTTCTGCTTTATCTTCTCTCTGAACCATTTTAGCAGTTTCTCAGATTGTCTTTTACTTTCAACTAGACCTTTTCTGGTAGTTTCTCTGAAAAATACCATTTTGTTTTCGGGGTTTTTTTTTTTGGGGGGGACACCATACCCAGTGGCTCACAGAGGTTACTCCTGGCTCTGCGCTCAGGAATTACTCCTGACAGGCTCAGGGGACCATATGGTTGAGGGGATCAAACCTGAGTTAGCTGTGTACAAGGTCAGCACACTCTCAACTGTGCTATTGCCCCAGCCCCAGAAATTACCTTTCTAAAGTTTACATTTTATAAAACTTTTAAACTTACAAAAAAAAACTTACCAGCTTAAAGTCCCTTATCTAAAGCTAACTATTCACATGTCTTCCATTATCTGGAAGTCACTCTGGGATCTAAGTGGCTTTCTCCCAGCTCTAAGCTTGATCCCACACATCATGCTCCTCTGAACTGTAGAGTCCTTTGGAAAAAAAAAAAAAAACTCATGGCCTTGACCTCATGCCTTTAGGTCTCTTTTAGGTCTATGTTCCAGTTCCTACAACTAGAAAATAACCACTCACCCAGCATATAATGCTACTTCTTCTAAGAAGGAGTCTTCCTCAAGACATAAGTTTTGTACCTTTTAGAAAATCATCATACACCATTTAGATTAGAGATTCTTTGAAGATAGAGAATGAATTCTATTTATTTTTAGGTTTCCATTTCCTAGAAAAATGCCTGAGATATATTAGGCATTTGATAAATATTGATTAAGTGAATTAGTGGCTGTAAATGGCTGCTATTTTGAACAACTTTTGTTTGCAACTCTGCAAGAGAAACGAAATGAAACAGTTTAAGGGCACTGAAAAATATTATCTTTCATGCTGAGCCTTCTAAGTGGATGGTTTCTTTTTTCGAAAACAAAAATAACCCTGATGGGAATTGTAATAGCAAACTCACTGAGCAGTTGACCATGTGCCAGGTACTTGATTCTGCCCACTGCCTGCAGGCAACATTTTATTTTTACAATCCTACAGGTAGATGTTATCTGTGTTCCCACTTCATAGCTGAAAAACAGGGTAATTCCCCAAGATGTGCCTTGTGAATGGTAAAATGCACCAAATTATTCAAAGTGTATCAGAAGCAAAGTGGGCAGGAACATGTTTTATTCTGGGAAGGTTTGAGAACTTGAAATTGTCAAGAAATAAAAGGGAATGAAATGTGGGAGAATTGGTATTTCTGGGCCCTTTAGGTATCTCAGTGAGTTTTAGACCTTCACTCTTTTTCTTCAGAAATTCAAAGTGAAGAGGAGGGGCCTTTTAACAGGGGAATCAATGCAGCAGTTTGCACTTGTTCAGGTCAGACAGGAGCAAACTTCCCCTACAGGCCAGCTGATGGTGAAATCCCCGATTCCTCCTTCCACAGGAGCCCTATTGATTTTCTTCCCACACAGCTCACATCTTTG
Source organism: Suncus etruscus (assembly GCF_024139225.1). Classification (NCBI taxonomy): domain Eukaryota; kingdom Metazoa; phylum Chordata; class Mammalia; order Eulipotyphla; family Soricidae; genus Suncus; species Suncus etruscus. Next base: position 48,701,175 of record NC_064858.1, on the reverse strand, counting down.
CCTTGGAGAAATGGATGTGAACAGAGTTCAGAGGTCTTCTTCCCTACCCCTTTTCTTTGTTCCTGATTCTGCTTTCTGCTTCCCAGTCAAGACAAGGGTCAATGATGGCAGTAACAGGCCTGTAGGTTTAGCACTGACTGTCATGCTGGCTGCTGTACCAGGCCCTTTAACAAAAATGATTCATGCACTCAATCCTCTTTGATTTGGTGACAAATCCTATGGGACTAAACAAGGTGGCTCCGCTTTAGAAAGGGGAAAAATCAAACTTCAGAGAGTGAAGTTACATAACATCTGTGTCAGTTAAACATTATTTTTTTTTTAATTTAAGGAACCATGATTTTAAAAGTTGATAGTTTTAGGCATACAGTATTTCAACAGCAATCCTACCACCAGTGTTAACTCCCATCACGAATGCTTCCATATTCCATTGAGCTGAATACCCAACTCCCTGCCTGTTACCTTGATAGACACAGTGGTTGCAGCTTGGATATCATGTTTTCGGTGTTGTTGAGTCTGTGCTTTAGTTTTATAGCTATAACACTCACCCACATCACTGATATAACCCTCATTACTTCTCTTTTTCATCTTCTTCCTTTCTGCCATCATTTCTTTCCTTTCCTATCCTCCTCCTCCTTCCTAAGCTTTGGGGTCAAAAAATGACCTAAGTACTTTACTACTAAGTAAGTACCTTACTACATTATAATTAAAAGATTACAATTCTTCATCCAGAGGGGTGATCCTGTGTTGGTCTCTCATATTCTAGCTTATCTGACTCAACATATCACCCATTTCCAACCAGGTTGCAGCAAATTACATGATTTCATCATTCCTTGCAGCTGCGTAGTACCATAATATACCAAATCTTAATATTCAATTCATATGTCATTGAACACTTAGGTTGGGTCATCCATGAATTAGCTATTATACTAAGTGCAGCAATGAATAATGTTATACATAAGTCCTTTGGGATGAATGTGCATAAGTCCTGGGGGGTTTTTAAGTCCAAAGCTGAAATTGCTGGGTCATACATATGACAGCTCAATTCTAAGGGCTGAGGACTCTCCATATCATCTTCCATCATCTGGATCAGTTTCTATTGCCACTATGACAAGTGAACAGAAACTTAGGGTTTTAAAGTCACACATATGTATTATTATACTTTTAGATTTGGAAGAAGCAAGTCAGAAAATCAGTCTTCCTGGATTCAAGTCAAGGAGTTGGCAAGGCTGTTCTCTCTGGAGACCCCAGGGAGGATTTGTTTCTTTTGCCTCCTGCTCTCTCCATGGATCACATCACTCTCCTCCTCCTGCCATCTTATCCACTTCTCTGGCCTCTCTGGTGAATCCTGTACTCACCTTGGAACCACCCAGATAATCCAAGACCATCTTCCCTCCCCCACTTTAAATCATACCTGCAGAGTCTAGTTTCCCATCTAAGGTTTCATATGTAAAGGTTCCAGAGCTAGGATATAGCATTCCTGGGGAAACTACTAGTTTCTCAACAACATTATAACAAAACATAAATACAAGTTTCTGCTAACAAGACTATATTATTTGAAAGTATTTTTTTCTATAATAAAGATTCTTCAAACTTGTTTCCTATTAAATACTTCCTCAAAGTTATGGGAACCACCAATTTCTGCTTCCATATATCCTTTTCAAAGCATAAACCCTAGCTACATATTAGGGTCACCCAGAGAACTTGATCTGGTTATCTAGCTACCTCTGGGGGGAGGAAAGCCTTTCTCCCGGCAGTTCGTGGCCAACCAGGCCAGTAATTCTATGTGAGAGGCCAAGGGAATGGTGCAGTAAGGGCTCTGCTGTGCCCAAGTTTATCCAGGCCACCCTGGTGGTGCTGGAGACCCTCCAGGCCACATCTACAATGCTCTGGGGACCCTGTGGTGCTAGAGATCGAACCATTCAGTTATTTGCAAGGGAAACACCCTAACTCCTGTACTATCTTTGTTCCAATACTCACCCTTCACTAGTGTCCACTTTCTGCTACCAATGTCCCCAGTTTCCCTCCCTACTCCCACATCCCAGTCTACCATTATGGCACTTCTCTCTCTCTCCCTTTCCCTATCTCTCTCTCTTACCTTCTCTCTCTCCCCCTCTCCCTCCCTCTCTCTCAGCATTGTGGTTTGCAGTATTGTTATGGAAGGGGCATCATGCCTATCACTTTTCCTCTTTTCAGCACCTAGTACTTGTCCAGGGTGATAATTTCCAACTTCTATTCTCATAAAAGTCCCCCCACTTTTTTTTTTGCCTTAACTGTGCTCCCCCACCCCACTTCTTTGTGGCAAGCTTCCTGGTTCTCACTTTTATTGTTTGAGTATTATGCTTTGTGATTTTCTTGTTTGTTTCATTTTTTTAAACTGTTTTTATTTTTCTTGTGTTGTGCATTTCTGACTATGGTCCTCACTCACCAAAGCTATGCAGGGACCAGAGTCCTGAAGGAAAGTCCCTGGATCCAGGCTGACAAGTTCCAACAGAGGGCAGTGTGGCCTTGTTTGCAGCCACTCAGCCACCAGCCAGAACAGAGTTTACTCAGCTTCTAATAATAGAATTTCCCGAGCTCCAATTTTCCAGCTCAGAAAAAATGGGGTTTGTCTTCTTCTTGGGTATGCCTGGCTTTCACTTTCTTCTTGGGATTTTCTTTGGCCATCTTTAGCCCTGGGTCTTTTTATATTTTGCTAAATCTAAAGAGCCAAAGGGGACAATAGGAAGACACTTCTCTGATTTTTCAGTTAGCTTCCAGAAATTCATGGCACTCTCTGGGGTTCTTGGTCAATGGCAAACAATTCAGCTGTCCACTGAAATGAGGAATTTTCTGCCCTTAGAAGGAAATGGCTCAGGGCAAATGGCTGGTCGTGAAGAGCCAAGAGGTCTGTTTTTGGATTGAGGTTATAAGGAAAAGGCTAAACATAGGAGTGGGGGAAGAGGGAAGGTTTGTGTCATACCCAGTAATGCCCAGGGATCACTCTTTGCTTAGTGCTCAGGGATCACTCCTAGGAATGCCCTAGGGACCCTATGCAGTGAGGAGGATTGAACTGGAGTTGACCACATACAAGGTCTATCTCTCCAGCCCCTGAGGAAATGGCTTCCTAGCAAGAGGTGAAAGGAGCCAGTGAGACTATTTTTCAAGGGCTTTCTAAACTTGACATACTGAACACTTTTTTTTTTGTTGTTGTTCATAGTTCTAGGAGTCATGAGGAAGGGCAAAAGAAGTGGGGCTGGTTCAGCTACTGGAACCAAACAACATGCCTGCTCCACCTAACTGCAGTGTGGAGCTACCGGAGAATGAGAACCAGGGTGAAGGAAGGAGCAAATCTCTGAAAGTCTCTTTCACTTGGGCCTGCCGGGGATGATATCTCCTGGGATCTTCATCCCATGAGATTCATCTTTCTCCAATTCTAGTTGGAGAATGATGGAATAATCCTACCATGCTTTGGGGTCCTAAGTTAGTTTTTCATTGTTCAGTCAGGTGGTCTCTTATTTACACTGAGCCAACTCTACTACTCCAGCTTGATTTTGAAGACTATTTCCAGACCCCAGCCTAGGGTGAGTATGCAGGCACAGGTCCAGGTGGATTACCCTGCTGGGAGCTATTGGAGATGGCCAGAGAAATCCAGTCATGGTGTCTGCCATGGAATTTAGTAGAGCTGGTTCAAGTCACAGTCATAGAACAAGAAGAAGAAGATATCTAAGGGCCTTCCTAGTTTTAGAAGATTGATGAGGCCTCAATGGGCTGGGAAGATAGGCAGAGAAGGCAAGCCATGGGGAGAAAGGGGAAATTCAATGGGAAGGAAGAGCATACCAGGTGGGCAGAAATTCTGGGCCAATGTCTGCAGTAGAACCAATAGAATCACAACAAAGCACAGGGATGTCTTGAACTGCAGCAATGTAGATAATTTAACCCAATTCCACACCAGCCCCCAAGGTTTCTTGAGATTTAAGTGAGGGGCAGGAGTTTTCAAAGATTATGCCAGCTCTGAAATATTGTCAGATACACAGACATTTAGGAAATACTCTTAGCTAGAAAGATGATAGTATGAGTAAAGGGGCCAATAAGACTAATTAGACATTCTTAATTACTAATTACCTCTAGGGAATGCCTTATTGGCAGGGTTCTGTATTCATTATTTTATGCCACCTCTCCTAGAAGTCAATCCAGAGACTTTTAGCTACTCTAGGCCCCTTTGATATGTAATGGTCTAGTCAGTTAGATGAACATAGATAGGCAACTAACTACCTGTTAACATTTGCCCTTTTCCCCGTGTTTACTGGTTCTAAATAGATACTGCATGTGAAAGACAGCCAGAGTTCTAAGTCCATGAGGCTGTGAGCCCCCTGACCCCATGCTTTTCTCTTTTACATTTATCTTCTTTTATTAATCCTCTCATTGCCCCTGCATCCGGTCTGTTCACCTGGGCCTAGACCTCAGCAAGCTCTGACTTTGTCATGCAGTGAATCTACTCTGGGGGCCAGTGAAATATATGTGAGAAACCACCTGTTGCCTCTTTGCACTTATCATACCTGGACACATGTGTGCAGGTGTGTGTATGGGGTGATGTCCAGGAGAGAAGCTTCTGCTTATTTCACACTGTACCAAGACAACAGGATGTGTAAGGAGCAAAGTTCCTCCCCTAAGTCCATGATAAAGAACTCTAGACTAAGAAAAGCCCAAACCCTAATAAAGTGTATTTTTCTACTCCTAGCTAAAGGCAGAGAAAGAGTTAACTCAGAAATAAAACCAAAGTTTGTGCCCTTCAGAAATAAGGAACCAGGCAGGGATTGTGTGAGCTTGGAATGTTCTATCTGAAAAGGTTCCCTTAACAACCAAAGTTTGAATCAGAATAACCCTTGACAACCAGGGTCTGAATGAGACTAACCCTTGACAGTCAGGGTTTAAATCAGAGTATCCCTAGACAACCAAGGTTTGAATCAGAGTATCCCTAGACAACCAAAGTTGAGCCAGAAAAATCAGTGATTAATTAAGACATCTATACAATGAAATTATTATACTGTAACTGCTTTTGATTTTTATATAAACCACTTGAAGATTTAACTCAGGGTCCTTGCCAAGGATAAGGCTTGGAATCTCAGTTAACTAATTAAACTCTGTTTTGCATCTTGCATTATCAGAGGTGGTCTCTGATTCTCAGTACCGGGTGTCAACTCATACTCTAATAGATGCAGAAGAGTGGTGGCTACCAAGAAACAAATCTTCAAGCGCTGCTTTTCCACCTCATACACTCTGCCCTTTCCCTCCATCAGTGCTTAGTTTATTCTAAAGGGAGACTAGAACATCTCAAGTTCATGGCCACTGGAGCAGATAGAGAAATGTATTCAGCAGAAAACTGGGAGTGGTAACTGAGCTGATGGCCCATTATCTGATGGGAAGATGGGAAGGTACAGAAACTTCCAGTGCCCAGATGACTTTCCGGGGATCCTATAGGCTAATTCATCTTCACTTCCCATCAAGACAGGCTGTCCTCTGGGACCAGCCTGGATCAGTACTGCAGAAGGACTCTCTAATGTGGCCACAGAAATGGAAGGACTGTGGGAAAGAGCCAGGTCATGAGCAGAGGATAAAAGCAGCAAGTCCGTCAGTTCTGTGGCACTGAGAAAAGTGCCAAGAAATGCCAAGGTGGAGTGTTCTGAGAACACCAGAAATACACGGCAAATTCACCTACAGAAAAAAAAAAGACTATACATTAAAAATAAAGTGTCTTCATAAAGTCAGAGTGAAAGTATAGCCAGTAGGAGGACATTTGCCTTGCACACAGTAGAAAAGAGTCAATGCCTGGCATCCTATACAGTTCCCTGATACTGTCAGGAGTGATCACTGAGTGCAAACAGGAGTAATCCCATAATGACGCTGGGTATAACCTCAAAACAAACCAAAGTCCCTTTAGAAGGAAAGATTGTAAAATTCACATTGCTTCTTAGCATTTTGACAAGCAGCCTTACCCTGTCTTTTTTTTTTTTTTTTGGTTTTTGAGGTCACACCCATTTGATGCTCAGGGGTTACTCCTGGCTAAGCGCTCAGAAATTGTCCCTGGCTTCGGGGGACCATATGGGACGTGGGGGGATCGAACCGCGGTCCTTCCTTGGCTAGTGCTTGCAAGGCAGACACCTTACCTCTAGTGCCACCTCACCGGCCCCACCCTGTTATTTTTAATGAAACTTCGAGTACACTCCCTATGGGAAGATCCAAATATGGTAATAAGGTCCATCTTATATGTTACAGATCAGCAACTCTCTGAAGGCCAAGAATTGATAGGTGCTTTTATTATCCTTTATTCCTTCTTTTCTATCAAAGTCAACTCCTGACCCAGTGTGTCTAAGCTTTGTTGTGTTTAAGAATTTCTTGAGAGGAAGAGGAAGGAGGCTTGAATAGGGCTGGGTTCAAGCAGGCTGAGTTGGACCCGGTCCTGGAATTCAAACCGAAGGATGAGGATACAGCAAATGAATGGGGTTATGGTTTATGCATTTGAATTTAGTAAATTTGATAATCTATGAATTACAATGCCTCTTATCCACCCACTTATTTTTGATCCTCCAGGAGGGATAAAGGCAGATAGTGTTATTTTTTATTTATTTTTTTGGGGGGGTCACACCCAGATTTGCTCAGGGGTTACTCCTGGCTCTACACTCAGAAATCTCTCCTAGCAGGCTTGGGGGACCGTATGAGATGCTGGGATTCTAATCACCGTCCTTCTGCATGTAAGGCAAATACCTACCCCATGCTATCTCTCCAGCCTCCTGGATAGTGTTATTTTTATTTCACATTCAAAGGCTTTGAAACTCAGAGGGACTGAGGTTTGGGACACAAAGCCAGTGAATGCTCAAGCATTTCAGGTCCACCCACAGTTCAATTCTAGCTTCACTCACAGTCCAATGTTTAGTAGAATGAGCACTACTTATTGTCTGCTTGTCTTTGTGCTAAAATTGAAAGTTAAAGGAACTCTATCCTGTTATTCTAGAACATTCAATTAGTGTAGAACTATTTATTTGGCCAGATATAGGCAGTGCAGCAGATTCTTAGAGAACTTTGCTTCATTCAGTGTTGTTTATTGTTGACAAGGACAAATACAAAGATCCTGGAGAAGACCTTGGTTTGTGTATCTCATAGTTTCTCTCTACTTGTCTGGGTTATCTCAGGAACTTTGGGTTCTCCATACAAATGCTAAATGTGCCTGCCAGGGCAACTGGTATGTCTCAACCTCCCTTATCTGAGTGCATGAAGGTGTGTGTGAATGTGTCCAGGAATAGAAGGACATATGGTCCAGCAATGACATCCATTATGTACATTCAACTGCCCTGCAGTGACTTTTGATCCTGAACTGGAATTAGTGGGTTAAAAAAATGAGTGAGTGAATGAATACAAGTGATTATTTAATTTGTACTTAATTTAAATAAAAATGTTAAAAGTATCTTGGGGATTTATTTAGAAAGATCATAATGTTCTGCTGACCAAAAATATACTTCTGTAACTTAACTCTTGTTTAAATCCACTGACTGATGATTTTATGACACTTTATTTCACTTAAAATCAGTTTCCCAGAACCTACCAATAGGTTTAAATTAAGAATGTGTTGTACCAGATAAGTAATAAAATACAAATTCACTTTAGTTAATTAGATAAAGTGTCTAGAGCCAATTGTTTCTACTTAGAAGGGGAAAATGTAGAATAAAGTTTAAGCATTGCTTTCTGACTATATCTAAGCACATACTAATCATGCCCAACCCCAGAACTGTTACCTCTTAAAAAAGAATCTATTGGCCCAATAAAATTTTTCTTAAGTAGGCTCAGGAATACTAAAATACTTAAAAGTAACCAAAAATTGTTCAGAAATTGAGAAAAGCATCATCAGGTCTTACTACTCAGAGAGAACATAAGAGTGGGAAAGGATACCCATGGTCTAATCCCAGTTAATCTAATTCAGTTAATAAAATATAGCAGCTAATCTAGAATAACATATTATAATAAGATAATAAAATAGTAAGAGCTACTAGTATGACCTTTTCTGAACTCCATGATCTGCAGTCCTCATAATTACATATCAATTGGATATCAGCACCTCCAGTCTATAGAATGGGAACTGTAAGATGTGAAGGCTTAGGCAGTCCTGCTAATGAATCTCAAAAATAAAATTTGGACCTTTGCTGATAACCCTAAGTCTAGAGACTACAATGGATATGAGAACCCCAATTTTAAGCTAGAAATCAGATGAGGGTTTGGAGCCTCACATCTCACCACAGGGTCTCTGGGTCTGGTTCCACTCTTAGGATCCATCCTTACCCTCTCTTCCTTTGCATTTTATATCTACTCTTTCAGCAAATCTTATTGATTCTAACCTCAAAATATATCCCTCATCAAACTGGTTCTCTATTATCCTCTCCAATCTATCTACTACACCATCTTGACATGGATAATACTATTACTACCAATGCAATATGGCCTCTCAGTCTTTGCTTTTGCTTTACAGGATTCAACAAATTGGCCAGAATGAGTTTGTAAGATATAAGCAGCTCTTATTACTCTTCCTGCTATTATTCATCCTAAGAGTCAAGAGTCTCTAGTGGCCCATAAGTCCCCTGTCATTGTTCCCCCACCTCCACTTCTCACCTGGACTTCACTTTCAACCCCACTTTTTTGGGAGGGGGATCTTGTTTTCCTCTCACTTTCTCTATCCCAACCGACTGATGCCATGAGAACATATTCATCTTAGGATTTATTACATCCACTACCTAGAGCACCTTCACCACCAACACAATCCCTTTCTCTCCCAGTCTCACTCAGAGAAAGGGAACCATCTCTTCCTCAGAGAAGAGAAAAGCTCCTCAGTTCCCTGAGAGAAAACACACCCCTGCCATGATTTTTTTCTATTACCATCACTGCAATTTCTACAACTGAGATATATATTTCTATCTTCTAGGTTTTTAAAAATTGTGATTCAAAATGACAACAACAAGGCAGGGTTGGGCACTTGCCTGGCATGCAAATAACCTGACTTTGACCCATAGCACTACATATGCTCCCTTGAGCCCCACCAAGAGTAATCCTTGAGTACAGAGCCAGTAATAATTCCTGAGCAATGCTGGATGTGGAGCCCATGTACCCCACCTCACAAGACCAGAAATCAACAATATGTTTCCAAATATAGAAACATACCAAATGTCTAGCAACAGGAGAAATGGTACACTGGGGTGTGGCCAGACAGTGAAATCTCATACAACATTCAAAATAAACAAGTATTTTTTTTGGGTGGGGGGCTCACAAGTAGAGCTTCTCACTACAACAGGCCTACTGCCTTTTATTTTGGATGGGGGAGGGAAGGAAGAACCAAGAGTTCAGTGTGAGGGCAGAAAAATGTGGTGCAGTTCAGGTGCTATAGTGTCGGATCACCTGGGTCATCCAGGAGTGCTCAGAGGCCTCCAGGATCACACTCAGCAATGCTCAGGAGACCATGCAATGCCAAGGGTCAAACCCATGTCCACCATACACTGAGCATGTGTCTTTCCAGTACTATCTCTCCAATCAACACTTCCGAAAGAGGTGATATTGATAAGAGGGAACAGGTGATATTGATAAGAGAAGATATTGATAATAGGCTTATAAATACAAATCTTATAATTCCATTCATACCAAAAACCAAGAGAAAAGAATGCTGAAGAATGTTGTCCAGTACCACAATTTGGAAGTAAAACTATCCTCTTGAAAGTGATGGCTAACCTTTTTGAGCCCGAGTGCCTAAGCTGCCGCACAATGCCCGGTCCTCCCAATGGCCAATCTGGCCCTGTTGCCAGGTGAGCTGCAAAGCAGACACCGGCATGCTCGTCTCCCACCCCACTGCATATCTTAATTGCGAACCTTTCCCCGAGCCAGCTGCAAGACCTTCTCGTGCCACCCACCGCTGGCACTTGTGCCATAGGTTCGCCATCGAGGCCAATGAGTACTACAATCTTGCACAGAGAAGTTCATGATAGAGTGGGAGCTGGTGGGTGCTCAGGAGATCATATGTGGTGCCAAGAATTTAACCAGGGTTGGATACATAGAACTACATCTCTGGACCTAGTTTTATAGTTTTTAAGGGCTAAGACCACACCCTACCCCAAAGGAAGAAGACAATGCAAGAGAGACCATATGTATCCGTTTGCCTTTGCTAACTGTAATTTGCTGCCAGCTGCCACTTTTTGATCAAGGAGAGGCATCCCATAAGCACCTACAAATCCACCACTTCAGATACAGGTGAACACCCTGATGTCTATTTCTAAGTCTTTCTCACAGAAGATATGACACTGAGTTTGAGCTGTTGACAACACCCCAGTGTGAGGCAATGTGGGCCTTTCTTCCAAAGCCCTTGAGGGGTAGGCCATCTGCCTGACCAAGGATGAAGACCCGGAGACTCCCGCATATGTCCTGTCTTGTAACTGGCTCCCAGTCTTCACGGCACATTTTCAAATGCCAGAAGGGTTTGTAAAAAGAGTTTTATGACTTGAGTGTCCCATTTTTACACTAAATAGGTAAAAAATCAGGCACTTGAAGTCAATAGAAAATGAGACTAGAATGGGTCCATCAAATAAGGCACACTTCTTTGCACTCAGTTGACCCAGGGTTGACCTACTGTGCATATTACTTATGGTCTCCCATATCCAGCCAGCAGTGATCCCTGACCTCGGGGCCAGGAGTAAGCCCTGTACACAGCCTGGTGTGATCCATAAACAAAAACACAGCAGAAAAAAAAATAAGTGGTTCTTTGTGGTAAACTCAGGTGAGGACCAGACAAGGACAAATTCTTGGACCTTGTGCTAAGCAACTGGGTATTCATGAGAGTGAGGAATGACAGTGGAGGACTGAGGATACCAAAAGAATTGCAGGATAGGGGCCGAAGAGATAGCATGGATGTAAGGCATTTTGCCTTGCTTGAAGAAGGATAATAGTTCAAAACCTGGCATTCCATATGGTCCCCCGAGCCTGCCAGGAGCGATTTCTGAGTGTAGAGCCAGGAGTAACCCCTGAGTGCTGCTGGGTGTGACCCTAAAACAAAACAAAACAAAACAAAACAAAATTGCAGGATAAACAACAGGAGTGCCTTCCTAACACAACATGAGAGCCATGGAACATGTGAATCAAAAGCCCCCATATCAACTCAGTCTCTAACCCGGAACTAGGGATACAGCCCCTACTTTGTAATTACATAATTGACATAATTGGTCTTTCTAGTGACAAGCTCCCATCAGTTCAAACTGATTTAGTTCAAACTGATTTAGTTCAAACTCAGGTGTGATCCCAGAGGTTCATGAATAAGAGTTTCCTATTGGAGGGTGATGGGAGAAATTCCTAGGATTCCTGGATTTCTTCCAGGAAGCTGGGGGAAAAGGCCAAATTCTTTATTAATCATGGGTAGATTTTCTCTGCAAAGTTTTGTGGGTTATAAGAGTAAGGTATATTCTACTTGCTGTTTTCCATCTAATCAAGTGATTAATGCCAAGAAATAAAACTAGTAGTGATCATAATAGGGCATTACTGTGCGGAGGTTGATTGTGGAGTTGAACATAGTATCCTATCAGAGAATGAATGTTCTAGTGAAAGTAGAAGATTGTCCTGTACTTTTTTGTTTGTTTGTTTGTTTGTTTGTTTTTGGGTCACATGCTGTGATGCTCAGGGGTTACTCCTTGCTATGCACTCAGAAATCAATCCTGGCATGGGGGACCATATGGGACTCTGGGGATCGAACCGAGGTCTGTCCTGGGTCAGCCACGTGCAAGACAAATGCCATACCGTTGTGCTATTGTTCTGGCTCCAAGTCTTGTACTTTCCTTATGGGAACATAAAGCCTCCATCTATGCAGGCTTCGACTGATACCTTTTAGGCACTTTGACACTTAATATAAATATATGCTACTCCTAGTCACTAATTAAATATTAGTACATTACTGAGAGTTTTCCATTGTGCCAGACATTGAATTAAGAGTTTTGGGGCCCGGAGAGATAGCACAGCGGCCTTTGCCTTGCAAGCAGCCGATCCAGGACCAAAGGTGGTTGGTTCAAATCCCGGTGTCCCATATGGTCCCCCCCGTGCCTGCCAGGAGCTATTTCTGAGCAGACAGCCAGGAGTAACCCCTGAGCACCGCTGGGTGTGGCCCAAAAACAAAACAAACAACAACAACAAAAAAGAGTTTTATGTACTTTTTTTTTTTTTTTTTTTTTTGATTTTGGGTCACACCCAGCAGCGCTTAGGGGCTTTTCCTGGCTCTATGCTCAGAAATTGCTCCCAGCAGGCTTGGGGGACCATATGGGATGCCGGAATTTGAACACCCATCCTTCTGCATGCAGGGCAAATGCCCTTCCACTGTGCTATCTCTCCAGCCCCCAGAATTTCATGTACTTTTATTTCCTGTACCATAAACACACAAACATATCACTGTGACCATCCTCATTTATCTGTACCTCAGGTGACACAACTTAAAGTGGGGGATCCCAGATCCAGATAGCAGATGTTAATATCCCTTAATTTCTGAACTTAAACCCAAATCCTGCAAACAGCCTGGCTGAGCAGGGGAAAAGGGAGTGAAGGAATGTGATATCTCCTCACTCCTCTACATATTTTAAATCTTAATCTTCGGTGGAAGTTTTCTATCTGTGTGATCTCCTGACTTTTGCAATCTCCTCCCCCCAAAACTGCCTAAATTCCTCCACTGAATTCTTGGTGAAACTGCTATGGATGATGTTAATGATGTACTGGATAATCATGTGCTTGAGATTGCTCCCTGGGATTTTATTCAAGGAAAAAATCTGTTCCCTGAAAAAGTGGTATCAATCTGCATTTCATGTATCATTTGTTGCTGCTTCTCTGTTGCTTAGAGTTTTAAAAATATAATTGCATATGCTTGTAATGCAATTATAGTGCCTCTGATGGCCAGCATTTTTATTTTCCCTAATCCAGCTTTGTCTATTTTTATTCACATTTTATTGAGCTTCTCTTAAAGTATGTTACTTAAATCCTGAAGTTATTTACAATAGAATAAAAACAAACATCAGTGATATTTGGTGATAACTATATAATATTCCATTTGTGAGTGAACAAATTTTATTTTACAGAATACAACAAAACACAACCAACCTTAAAAATTGTACTGAAATTACTATAACTTCTGTCTAATTATCCAAATGACACCTGGGATCTTTCTGAAACCCATAAAATATGATTAATATTATTATCGGTAAACATTAAGTAAAAATCAATGGGCAACCAACTACAGGAGTATAGAATAGTTCCTTTAACACTTTAAAATGATCAGAGAGAACAGCATTGAGATACTCTTTGTGTCTAAGGAGCATCATTCCACCCCAGCTAAGCAGGCTCTCATTTTTTCTAGTCACTCAGCTACACAGCAACACACAAGATGTCCCTCCAAACTGCAGATCACAAAGGGAAATCAATGCAGAACCTCACCAAGCTTAGTGAGTGAAGATGGTAACCCTGAAGATCCATGAGCATTAACCAGCATTTTCTGCTGCCTCAGCTGAGCTTCTATAGGTCAGAAAGGCAAGCAAATTACTGGCAATAATGAGCTCCTTTAACAACAGCTTACCTTTCCCTGGAAGGAGTGGACAAATCATTTTATTTCTGTAATAATTTTGTTTTGGTTTGGTTTTGGGTCACACCTTGTGGCACTCAGGGGTTACTCCTGGCTCTGAGCTCAGAAATTACTTCTGACTCAGGGAACCATATGGAACACCAGGGATCAAACCCGGGTTAGCTGTGTGCAAGGCAAACATCCTACCCACTGTACTATTGATCCAAACCCTGTAATATTTTTAATTAAATCACTGCAAGATACACAGTTACAAAATTGTTCATGATTGAGTTTTAATTATTCAATGTCCAATACCCTTTATCAGTGTACATTTCCCACCATATTTCGCCTCTCTATGAAAGACATTTTTCTCCTCACCTCTCTTCTCCCATACATCCCTCCTCTCCTTTGCTTCCCTCCCCTCCCCTCTCTTCTCCCTTCTCCTCTCATCTCCTCCCCTCTATGTCTATTTTCTTTTAGGCTCTTGGGTACGTATTGAACTCTTCCTCTGAGGCTCTAAGGCAAGAGAGATGACATTTGAAGAGGACTATTCCCTGTCTTCTACTATCTCTCCAATGATTTTCCCAAGAAAAGACTTTTAATAGAATCAGTGCCTGAGGAGGAGGGCTGCCTTGCTCTCTAACTTCCAGCATCTTGAAACCATGCCCTGCCTCACCTGCAATAACCCCAGCCCATCCCCCATGTTTACTGGCCCCAGGGGCCTTGTCTTGTAGCTCTGATCTTGTAAAATTCCAGGCACAGGCAATTAGGCGTCTGGCATAAATTTTGAAGCACTCTTGAGCTTTTTACTATATGGGCAGGAGCATTTTATTAATATTGCTCCTAATAATAGTACACCCCCCCCCCCCCCCCCGCAGGGAGCTGGACTCACTGGAACATGCCAGAATGCAGCATTTCCTGTGACTGTGCTTCCATTGTTCACTGACACCTGACAGCCAAGGGTGATTTCAGACTTGTCTTTGCAGTTCTCAGACTCAGATCACTGAGCCCTTTGCTAAACGTCCTGCTTTGCTGGCATCCGCAGAAACATGTAGCCAAGACAGGCTGCAGGGTGTTCTCATGCTCCATTTATGCAGACTGAAATGGAAAAATCAGGTTTTGTGAAAGATAAAGACTCCAACTCTGCAGCCTGAGGCTAGCTGGAACTGGGTAAGGTATTAAATAGAGACAGGCCAAGTCTCGTCTGCCTCCTGGGTTGCCAAAAGGAGAAGGACAAACACAGAAAGCAAAAGTGACTGCCTCTGAGATCTGGAGTCTCATTTCTTCTCTGTGTCCTTGATCTCCTTCTCTGTCTAGGGCAGTGTCTGCAGTTGGTATAAATTACTACCTTGACTCAGCATAGGCTGATGGCAGGATGAATGACAAGAGTCCTTACTCTGCATGCTGGCTTTTGAACATCACAACACATTGGTCTCTAGTGCTGAGACCAGGCCCTCTTCACAGAAGTGAAAAGTTCAGGTGATGTGTGAGTTGTGGCACAGAGCTAGAACAGAAACCCCTGCTTTGGCGTGTTCAAGCCTTTATGGAGGAAATTCTATGGTCCTTTCTCTGTTTTGGGAGGTAGTCACTAGTTGGGGGCTCCTTGGCAAACTAAGGAAAACCAGAGGTTTGGGGAGTGGCAGTGCTCCCCATTCCTCCTTTCCTTCTCAACTTTCTCTGACTCCATAAACTTGGATTTTGGTACTCTCCCTGGCTGGTGACTGGGCACTACAAGTACCCTCTTTGTCACTGTTTCAGCCACAATCCAGGTGTCATTTAGCTTTTGGGGGGCAGGGCCTCCCTGTCTCCCAATCTGGCAGACTGTGCTCTGACATCTCAAACAGGGACTCACAAGTGAACCGTGAATCAGCCACCATTTATTGTGAGGTCCAGAGGTAAGAAACTGTGTTGGCTTGCTAGGTTTGTCTGTGGAGAGTGTGGAAAAAGGGAGGAGGGAACAACCACCATCCTCTATAGCATATCTAGATGGAGAGAGACCAGGGTAGAACATGAGGGTCCCTGGGGTTCATTCCAGTGAAGCCTTTTCTGGAGCAGCTTCTGTGGCTATATACCATGGCACACTCTTCAATCTACCTGATCTTATAGACACCTCAAAATTACTCTGTGCAGTGAGATATCAGACAGTTTACAAAAGAGAACAATTAAGGGTTAACAGACCAACCGGCTTCTCATAGGGCTTCTGGCTCATCAGTGGAGTTCTCACTCTCCATCTCACTTTAGCCTTGCTACTGCTCTTCATTATAGTCTCTGAGGATAAAACCTTGGTCTTATTTTTATTTATATAAAATAGGGTATAGATAGCTTAGTGTTAGAGCATATACATGAAGTGCTGGATTTGATCCTCAGTGTCCCTCTCAATCTTCCACCACCACCCCCAAAACCTTCCACATTTCCTATGTTCATAAAATTTTATTCACAATGGTCAAATATCCTGGGATCAACATAAATAAATAAAGAAGCAAATAAAAAAGCTGCCATGTATCTCCCCAATGGAAAACTGCTCTGCCATCAAAGACAAAAGTGTGCCACTTGGGACAAAAACAAAAATGGATGGGACTTGGGTGACTATGCTAAGATAAGTAAGAAGATAAGTGAGAGACAGTTAACCCCATAGTTGGGCTCTCAATGTGGAGCTTACATAAAAACTCAGAAAAATGCACTGGCTAAAAATAACAAAACTAACTGACAGACTATGGTGAAGATGACGGTGGTCACTGATAGGGGAGAGAGAGGCGAAAGTGTGGTAAAGTATTGTTTTAGATTATGAGATAAATTTTATAAGTGTCTAGCAAAGTAATTTATTGCTATGGAACTTAAACTTCTTTGTTGGGGGTCTACTTATATTTATATCTGGGCAAGACCCATGGTATTTTCCAGAGGCAGAGCCAGGGGACAGATAATTGTGCCAAACATTGCTGGTCACCCACTGAGCCTGAGCTTTCTCTCACTTCCTTTCAGCTGATAGAACGAATGAACTCTGCCACTACAGAGTCATAAACTGCAAGTTTTTGCCTATACAACCTCCCATGAGCTTTTGCTCTAGACACGTGACCCAAAGTTGGTTAACATGGAGGGGGGTCTTTGCTGTGGGAATTATCAGAAAATAAATCAATAAAAGTCAATTTGTGATGACTTTGTTTTGTTTTGTTTCTGGTTCACACTCCTCAGCAGTTCTCAGGGCTTACCTCTGGCTCTGCACTCAGGATTTACTTCTGGAAGTTCTTAGGGAACCATATGAAATGCCAGGGATTAAACCTGGCTCAACTGTGTTCAAGGCAAGTGCCCTGCCTGTGGTACTATCTCTGATAAGTGATTTAAACGTATATAAAATAAAATAAGCAATTTATTTCTGAAAATATATAAAATCCCTTAACAAACTAGCAGTAAATATATCTTTCTTAATCAAAAAGAGGGAAGCCATATGCACCTTTAGTGAGTGCCATACTTAATGCTACATATCGAGAAGTTTGTCCTGCCCTTTAGAGGAATTCTTTTAATGCTTATTGTAAAACTGGTTTCAAAGCTGTGACTTCCCTAAAGCTGTTGCTTATCCATGAAGTTGTACTGCCCCTTAAAATCTGAATGATAATAGAGCTGTATTCTTGGTGAGGTGTTCATTTCATTGAGTTTTGGTTCTATATTCTTTCATACACTTCTGGCTAGTAGAGACTCATTTGATAGATCTGCTGTGAGTCTTAAGGACTTTCCTTTATGTACAAGTTCCTTTTTTGATCTTGGCTATTTTCAACAGCCTCTATCTTTGGCTTTTGTCATTTTGAGTACTATGTGTATTGGAGTTTTTCTGGTTGGAAAACCAGGAGAGACCCTTCAGGCTCTTGGATCTGGGTGCCTACAATCCTCAGCATTGGGAAATTCTTATTAGTGATTTCTTCAACTATGATTTTTTTTTTAAATCACATTTGCCTTCCTATTCTTCAAAGACACTGATTCTTATATTGTTCCTCTTGAAGTCATACTGGTCTGCTGTTCATTTCTTTTCAGACTATTTCCAATTTCTGCTTTTTCCTAGCACTTTCCTTCTTCTCTTAGAGATCCGTGATCTTTTGCTCAGCTGCTGTTATCCTGCTATTCAGAGATTCTATTGAAACAATTTTTTTAACTATAATCTGCCATGCTCCTCATTTTTGTCACTTCTGATTTTTTTTCCCACTTTGACTTGCATACTTTCTTTTGCTTTGTTGAACTACCAGGATTATCAGATATATACCCTTGTTAAAAATCCTCATCCAAGTGTCACTAAAGACATTGAGGATTTACAGGTATTATTAATGTCCTTGGTGATCATGTTTCTATTCATTGAGTTGGATGGGCTTCTGCATGTTTTCTCCATTGGTTTTCAAGTTTTCCTGTTGTGCTGTAGTCAGACCCCTGGAAGATAATGAGGGAGTAAATTGAGATTGCATTCTTTCTTCTCTGCCCATCTTCACCAAATGACAAGAATAATTAGTGTAAGCAGTGTGTCCTTTCTTTTTCTTTTCTGTTCTTTCTCTATTTCTTTTTTCTTTTCTTTCTTTTTTTTTAAAGTTTTTGAGCCAACTGACAGTGCTCAAACATTGTTGGTCTGGAGAATAGGAAAAAGCATTTCACTTCAGTCTACATTCAGTATAGGGATAATGGTTAACCATGGGGCTTGAGAACACAGAGAATCTGGAACAACTCAGGAATAAGAAGCCAAGGTTGAGGCAGAGTTTGACCCATCCTAGCTTGTTTGGTGACTTTGGCTGCTTCTAAGAATATACTGCGACTCTACAGTTTTTTGTTTTCTCTCTCCTTTTACAAGATCTCAGGCTGCCAGCAGCCAGCCAGCACTGCTGGGTTGACCTGGGACTAACTCTTGGCAAAAAATTCTCAAGCTCTTCTTTTTGTCTACATCTAGATCATACCTGTCCTTCTGAACTCTTCCAAGGTCTCCACAAGGTGACCAGCAGTATTAGGTTCATAAAATGACCACAAGTGTTAGGCTAAATGACAAAGTCACCCTCATCCAATGCTATTTTAATTAATTCTGCTTTTCTGTAGACCTTCTCAGAACCCTTTAAATGTGGAGTCCCTTGGAATGCACCCCACTTCATTCCTTCCTTTTCACACACACTGTATGATTTCAAATAATTGAAAATGAGGGCTTCCACTTCCCTACCCCCAACCACTGCCTCCACCCCCATCCAACAGTGGATGATGATTTTTTTTTAACCTGTTTCTGGTGCTAATAAAAACAAGTCACAAATAGTGCAGTTTTTCCATGCTGGAAACACTTATTTGTTTAAATGCATAAATTAGCATTGACTCAAATGATACTGGCTCATTATCTCTAAGCAAACCACTCTGCCTTTTAAGTCTATTAGAATGAAGAGAGTCCTTCCGAGGCACCTCACCCCTGATAGTCAGATTCAGGAATGAAAAAGGCTTTTCTGTAAACAGGCAACATAAAGCCTGGAGAAGGCAGTCAGGGGAACTCTGAGAGGATAGGATCAGGCCGGGTCCTTATCTGGGAAGGATGGTTAGGTTCTTGGCTATTCTTAGCTGAAGACGCCACCAGAAGCTGCTCTTCTTCCTTTTGTCCTCCCTGCCTGCAATTCAAGCTATGAGTATTTGTGACTAATAGGAAGCAGGAGGAAAGCTTGCAGATCTGGGGTGTGGGAAGAGATAAAGAGGACATTCAGCTGGGGAAGGAGAGGTCCCCAGGCTGTGGTCATGTGTCTCCCTAGAAAATGTTCTGTGAGAAGCTCATCAGCTTCTTGGAGGAAGCACATTCATCCTCAGAGAGGAGAGTTTTTTCTTTTTTTTATTAATCCTTGAAGAGTGCTCCAAGAGCCTGCTATGTACTTGGCACTGAGCTAAGAGCTGTGGCTATAAGAGGAAACAAAACATATCCCCTTTCCCCAATAAGCTATTAGTTTCCTGGGAATCTTAAACAAGATAAAATGTTATACTACTTGTTAAAATAAAAAAATCTAGCAAAGGCTGGAGAGATAGCATGGAGATAGGGCATTTGCCTTGTATGCAGAAGGATGGGGGTTCGAATACTGGCAACTCATAGGGTCCCCAAGCCTGCCAGGAGCGAATTTTGAGTGTAGAGCTAGGAGTGACCCTGAGTGCTGCCTAGTGTGACCCAAAAACCAAATATATATGTATGTATGTATGTATGTATATATATGTATATATATATATATCTGAATTGTTTATGGATTAGGGCTGGCAGTCAGAGAGGACCACTGTACAGGAAGTCACGTCTACATATATACTGATTTTAGAGACCTATTTGAATGTTATCCTCCAAATCTAGAGCATTCCATTTTTTTTTCCTGGAAATAATCAAGAATTAAGAACATTTCTGGGTAAAGTTAAAAAAGCCTGCGCGCTTTTAAAAATGAATACTCGTAAGAAAAGATCCCTGAATGGGGTCCAGCATGCATATGACAGGAGTTTGTTTCCCCAACGCTTCCCACAGGGCCCAATTTACCAGGCCCAGCCCTGAAGACCAGTCTGGTGTGGGAGGATCTCAGTCCCCTGGACTAAGTGTTCAGCCCAGGGGCCAATGGCTAGCTGTCCTGCCCAGAGCCCCCAACATACCAGTCGAAGAGAATCAGAAGTCCTGGCATGTTGAGTCTCCTGAGCCCAGCCCCAGCCTCTGTTGTTTGTGTATGCATAGGGAAGGGATTTCTCTCCTCCCCCCTCCCCCCAGGGCCCCATTTACCAGGCCTGGCCCTGAAGACCAGTCTGGCGTGGGGGGGGGGGTCTCAGTCCCCTGAACTAAGTGGTCAGCCTAGGGATCCTATGGCTAGCTGTCCTGCCCAGAGCCCCCAATATACCAGTCAGAGACACCCAGAAGTCCTGGCATGTTGAGTCTTCTGAGCGCAGCCCCTGCCTCAGGAACTCAGGTAACCCTGATTCAGTCCAGTCTACTTTATATAACTGTAATAAATAAAACACAGTGGTGAATAAAAGTCTTGGAGAGATGCTTTAGCTGGAATGTCTAATATGGATATTGAGCATGTACAAAATTTTCTTTCTCTATTCTGGTCAAAAGTCAAACAGAACAATCCTATGTAGAGGGAAAAAGCCAAGCTGACATACTTCAAAATGAACTCAAAGCAATGAGCAAATCGAATCTGAAGGAAGAACTTCCAGAGAGCAGCTATTAGATGAAATTGCTTTGGTCAGAAAGTTTGTAACTGCCTTCAAGTTTCCTTAGCCAGATATTTCCATCTCAGCAATAAATTATAAGCAACTCTTGCATTTTTAGCACAAGGGAACATTTATTTGGTGCTGATGAAGCTCACAGAGGGTTTTTCAACAATCATAGTACTCTCTATTCATGAATTGCTCCATCTTCACATTAGCCTTGAGGCAGATACGAGGAACATTTTTGTGTCCATTTCACATATGAAAAAGCTAAAGCCCAGAAATCATAAGCAATATTCTTAGTAGTCACTGCAAGACAAAGTAATAGATGAGAAAAGGGAGAGATATTTTTTGTTTGTTTGTTTTTGTTTATGGGCCACACCTAATAGTACTCATGGGTTACTCCTGGCTTTGTGCTCAGAAACACACCTGGTAGACTCAGAGGACTATATGAGTGATTAAAATGATGATTGAAGCTGGGTTGGCTGCATACAGAACAAACTCCCTACCTGCTGTGCTACCTATCCAGTCCCAAAAGGGAAATATTTTTTTTTTTACCATAGTTTGACACAGAAATTTTACCTAGCACTTAATAAAGATACAATTGTATCATGAATTCCTTAATATGTCTTAAATATATAAGCATACACCTAAGTATTCATTTACTTGTTTATAAGATCACTAAATTAGTCTTACTAATCTGGCACTCAGTCCAGATCCAGATTTCAGTACTTATAAATTGAGGTTTTTTTTGGATAATTTTTTTTGTTTGTTTTTGGGCCACACCCAGTGATGCTCAGGAAACACTCCTGAGCTATGCGCTCAGAAATTGCTCCTGGCTTGGGGATCATATGGGACCCTGGGAAATTGAACCATGGTCCATCCTAACCTAGCGCTGGCAAGGCAGACGCTTTACTGCTTGCTTCATTGCTCTGGCCCCATGATTTGGGGATAATTTTTAAAATCTTCTCTTTGTATTCTGTTGTGTTCATCTGGAAGCTTACATTGATTATACCTGTGAGTACTGATGTGTGTCTTCATTATTTGGTCAGATAGTAGGGCACAGACACAACACAGAATATTAGCAATATGACTTATTTGATTTAAGCAATAATGTTATCAGACTAGTAATGCCTTTGTTTCAAGACTGCCTGCTATCACAAAGAGCTCTTCTTTAGTATACTTGAGGCCCTTTTCTTTACTGCCATTCCATCTGTGACCACTGTGTCCCACAGTTCCTCAGAGAGTCACCATCATGCCACATCCCTAAAAGTGGCATGTCAGTGGGGTTCAACATTGGAGGGACATTAAGAAGAACAGTTGGTGTTGTTCAAATCAGCATTTCCTCCAATAAATGCTTGGGTACCCCATAGTCTCTCATTCACCCCCACTCCTATTGCCTGGCTCTAGAGTAGCTTCTAGGTAGACAATGATGTGTTGAAGCTTTGCCAGTACATCCATGGTGCCAGTCACAGGTCTTAGATGGCTCCAAATGCCTCAAACCAAACCAAAATGTGCTCCAGGAACTAGGCCTGGTTCCAGCCTGAGAAGGCTGCCTGCCACTTTTCATTGAAAGCACGAAGTTCTTTGCTGGTGCTGTATTTGAGGACTCTAATCCAAATCCCCAATTGCTGGATTAGGCAGTGGAGTCAGGATAAATGTACATGGCATTGATCCATGGCTTGGACTTCAATTCTGTATGCCTGCATTTTGTCAGCTTCTACTTTCCATGATGTCAAAGGCTCTGTCAGCTGTTTGTGACTGGTTCCTACAGTTGTTTCTTTCCTAGGAATTCTAAAGTTCTGAGGTTTGAAAAATAAATGATTTATTTAATGGCAAGTAGCTCCTTAAGCCATGAGTCAACGTGTACCAGAATTTTTACATTGTAGTACTTAATATACAGAGACTTAGCACTTATCAAGAATAAAAGGTGCTTGGTTGCAGACCAATGAGCACTGCCTAAGAGTATCCAGCCAAATAGTAGTTAATTGGTATGGCTAGTATGGGATAAATCCTGTTCATACTTAACTTACCAATCACATGCCATTCTAATTTGCTCAAATTCCTGGTTATGGGTGCACAGAATCTTAACTTATCCTTATGTTTAAGTTGTTCATCAATTAGAAGCGAATTTCTGCACGTTTACTCTAAAGAGGAGACATTTACTATAAAAGGGTTCAAATCAGAAGTGTAAGAACTTATTTCTACCTTTCAACTTCAGTGTCAATGCACCTAAAGAATGTCTGCTTAACATATACCTTTTTAATTCTGTACTACAATGACTCTATGTCCACTATCTATGACAAGTCTATGTTTATGGCCTTGGGAACTCAAGATTCTGACTGAGGGGGAGCTGGAGTGACAGCATAGTGGTAGCACATTTGCCTTGCACATGGCTGACCCAGGACTGACCTCAGTTCTATCCCTGGTGTCCCATATGGTCCCCCAAGCCAGGAGTGCTTTCTGAGTGTATAGCCAGGAGTAACCCTTTAGTGTCACCATGTGTGTCCCCCCCAAAACAACAACAACAACAACAACAAAAGTTTCTGACTGGGGCTGGAGCAATAATACAACAGATAGGGCATTTGCCTTGCACACAGCTGACCTAGATTTGATCCTTGGCATCCCATATGGTTACCCAAGTGCCACCTGGAATAATCAGTGAGCAAAGTCAGGAAAAACTCTTGAGCACCTGATTTGTGTGTGTGTGTGTGTGTGTGTGTGTGTGTGTGTGTGTGTGTGTGTGTGTGTGGTATTTGGGCCACACCCGGCAGTGCTCAGGGGTTTTTCCTGGATCCGTGCTCAGAAATTGCTCCTGGCAGGCACAGGGGACCATATGGGATGCTGGGATTCAAACCGATGGCCTTCTGCATGAAAGGTAAACGCCTTACCTCCATGCTATCTCTTTGGCCCCAACGAGTACCTGATTTTTAAGCCACTGGCCACACTATCAGTTGAGACAAATGAGTGGCCTAGGTAAGTCCTGAATGAAGTGAAGCAATAATGGCTTTGTGCCTCGTAAGGTACAAGGAGGGAGAGGAACTTTTCAGAAGCAGAAACAAATGTGAATCATATTTACTTGTCAGAATCCATGAATACCTGTTTGTTGATGTCTCCTAAAATCTGAGACTCTATGGATGAAAGAACATTTGGCACCTTATTGACTGCTTTCTCAACTTAAGCCCTCTGAGCTGCTGGTGTCATGGTATTTTCAGACAGTTCACATAAACTAATAAGCCAGGGCAGGAAAAAATCAGAGAGGACAGATGGAGACTAGGCAGTTGGCAGGAGAGTAACAGAACCCCTGGCAGTGACATCTCTTACCTCTGAGCCTTGCAATTGGGACAGTTGAAAACTCATTCTGCAAGATAAAACATGGGTCAAAAGGTACCTATTATCCATTTAAACAACCCATTGGAGGTCTTAGTTTAATGCACAGAGAAGCACCTTGGAGCAAACCCTCACTGTTTGCCTAGCAAAAGCCTTTTTTAATGTACCACTCTTCGTCTGACCTCAGGATCAATTGCTTTCCCTTAAAAAGAGGGTGAAATATTAGACACTCCAACAATTCCCTGTGAGATGAGAAAAAGAAAAGGTGATATGAAGGTACTAAAGAAAGGACTAATAAAATCTGTAGAAGTGGCACAACTATTTGGGGACAGGAGTGGATCAGGAAAGTTTCTGGAAAGGGCGGAAGAAATATCTACTTTTTTTTTTTTTTTTGGGTTACACCCCACAGTGCTCAGTGGTTACTCCTGGCTCTACACTCAGAAATTGCTCCTGGAAGGCTCGAGGGATCATATGGGATGCCGGGATTCGAACCACCGTTCTTCTGCATACAAGGCAAATGCCCTGCCTCCATGCTATCTCTCCGACTCAAATATCTAACTTCTGAGGTTAAGGGAAAGCCTCATCAGAATACTACAAGCTAAAGAGTTGAACTCAATTTCCAGAAATCAAGACTGGTCTTGTTCTCCATAGTTCTTGGTTACCTGTAGTCTTTTTGTTTTGGGGTTATCAACTCACCCAGAGTTTCTTGGGTTTTTTTCCAGTCTTCAGTGTGAATATTTTATGTCCCAGGAATCTTCTTGGTCCAGGCAAACCAGAGCTCTGTAATTTACTCTCACAGTAACAAAAGATCCTGCTCAATTTGCTTCAGAGAGCAGAAAAGAGAAGGACCCAAGAAGAACACAGAAAGCAAAGGGAGCCAACCGGTTGCTAAAATCAAGATGTGGACAGGTCTGTGGCAGAATGTTCAAAAGATAGTAAGATGGTGCCAGCAAGCTTTCTCCCCTGGACCAGATCAAGATTTTGAGAGGAGGATAAAAGGCAAATAAGGAAGAGATATCAGCCCAGTGCTATCCAATAGAACATTCTGGAATAATAGAAGTATAGTAAAAATCATGTTCTCTAGTAAGGTAGCCACTAGTCCCATAAGCTCTTGAGATGTGGTTGTGATTATTATTTTAACACAGTTTACCCAGTTTAAACTTGAAGAGCTACACATAACTAGTGATGAAGGAGAACAGCAGAGCATCACTGAGTTACTTGTTCTGGCTATACTTTGCTTGGTATAAACCTGTGATGGACATAATGAGAAATGATAAACAGACAGCAGCAATGCTGCTGTCAGGTCAACAAACCAGATATACTCTTGCTCCTATTCACCTAGAAAACCTATATTTCCCAGCTCCCTATAACTAGCTGAAGCCAATGAAATAAATGAGTAGAGATGAGAAGTACAATGGAGAGGTATCAACAGTGAAGCTGAGGACACATTTGGGTAAGCTGACGGAATTAGCTGGTAGATAAATTAGGGAGAAACTCTCACTCTCACACCAGGTAAGCTCTTGGTGAATGACTGCCATGAAGTGTTCAATCTCCAAGGACATACAGATTGTGTGTGCATCAACAGCAGCTGATGGTAAGTGAAGACTAAATCCAAGTTCATGGTCCATATTTCCAGTTGCACATCCTCTGCTTTGTTTTTTGTAGCTCAATGTTGCTTCTATCTTTAGGCTAAGCACTCTCTCACCAAACCACTTACTTGGAGGGTATTGCCTGCAGGGAAAAATGAGGGTCTCCTCTTCTTGAAATGGGCACAGAGAGCTCATTGAGTTGAATCTTGACCAGCCTCAGTTTTTTTAAATCACCTGATCACCTGTTAGCTTTTGAGCAGATTTCTGAGTTCCCTCCCTAGTAGCATTACTTTTACAAATGATGAAATAATGAGATTTCAGTTCCTTAAATGTGTTTTTCTTTCCTTTTTGTTGTTTCTTCATTTCTTCTCTCTCTGTCTCTCTCTGTCTCTCTCTGTCTCTCTCTGTCTCTCTCTGTCTCTCTCTCTGTCTCTCTCTCTGTCTCTCTGTCTCTGTCTCTGTCTCTGTCTCTGTCTCTGTCTCTCTCTCTCTCTCTCTCTCTCTCTCTCTCTCTCTCTCTCTCTTTGGTTTTTGGACCACAGCTCCGGCCCCTATCTCTTTTTTTGTTGTTGTCACAAACCTGGTTGTGCTAAGGGATTACTCTTTGCTCTGCATTCTGGAATCACTCTTGGCAGGCTCAGGGAACCATAAGGGAGACTGGGAACACAACCCAAGTTAGCTGCATGCAAGGCAAGTGCCCTACAACTGTGCTATCTCTCTAGTCCTCCTTAAATATTTTTATATGAAAAAAATCAGAGCTTTTTTTTTTCCCCTGTAGGGATAAGTGATGCTTTCCACTTCCTTTCATCATTTATAGAACATGAATAGGAACCACAAGGTGCTTTTGGGGGTTTTAATAGCTCTTGGGATTACTAGCAACTGCCGAAAAATGAGCTTCTTTTTGTTAGGATCCTTTTTATTCCTTCTTGTCTCCTTGATTTGGGTATTTCTAGTAAGCTTCCTCATTAAAGTGATATTAAGAAAACTCATACATATGTATATCGTCTTCTTAATTATAGTCTGTTGATGGATAGAAACTGATAAATTTACATAATGAACTTTAAAGTGTGCAGATGAATTTTACAATGAGACCCTGGTGGGGGCTGCAAGAGGGGAACTGGAAAGGAAAAATAAGCCTGTGTTTAACAAGAGCCTAGGTGCCTGTTTTGAGAAATCCTGAAGTTCATGGGAGATAATATGAACTGTTGAGGAGTATAGTTTTTTCTCCACAGATTTCAGATATGATTAGGGATGTTGTCAAGCCATGGCCAAGTAGAATTACAGGCTGCTCCAAATGCTGACAGCAAAGCAGATAAATTGGATCAAAGGCAGTAAAGATGACAAAGATCAGGTGCCACCATTGGCATGCAAACCAAGAGATATCCCTTGTCATCTAATATATGACTCTCTTCTGCTGCTGCACATATTCCCCATTTGAACTGAGGAGCCAAGAAAGAGTGATTTGGGCAATGATATGTGAGCAGTGATGTGGTTCATCACTTGGGGGTGGGGGAATATTCAAGAGCTGCTTTGCAGTTTCTTTCATACACCCCCCCCCCTTTTTTTAACTGCATGCCTGGAGACAGCATAAATGCCAACAGGTCTGTGAAGTAGGATGTCAGAGAGCAGAGGCCACTGTCAATAAACAAGATTATCTATGTAGTGAGAGGTCAGATCACATCCTTTCTGCATAAGGTCATGACATTCTAGGTCTGTTCATTCCAGCAACAAAGCCAACCCCATATAATTCATAAAACTGGAACTAGGCATTTGGAATACTACATTAGTATTTCCTTCATTGGAAATGTGAATCAAATAAGCCAATACTGAACAAATTTAGGTAGGGATGAGTAAGTGGGCAGGGGGGATGCCAAAATCTGATTAAGGCAACAAAACAACCCCTTTTCTTTCTTTCTTTCTTTCTTTCTCTTTCTTTCTTTCTTTCTTTCTTTCTTTCTTTCTTTCTTTCTTTCTTTCTTTCTTTCTTTCTTTCTTTCTTTCTTTCTTTCTTTCTTTCTTTCTTTCTTTCTTTCTTTCTTTCTTTCTTTCTTTCTTTCTCTCTCTCTCTTTCTCTCTTTCTCTCTTTCTCTCTTTCTTCTCTCTTTCTCTCTTTCTCTCTTTCTCTTTCTTCTTTCTTCTTCTTTCTTTTTCTTCTTTCTCTTCTTTCTTTCTCTTTCTTTCTTTCTTCTTTCTCTTTCTTTCTTTCTTTCTTTCTTTCTTTCTTTCTTTCTTTCTTTCTTTCTTTCTTTCTTTCTTTCTTTCTTTCTCTTTTCTTTCTTTCTTTCTTTCTTTCTTTCTTTCTTTCTTTCTTTCTTTCTTTCTTTCTTTCTTTCTTTCTTTCTTTCTTTCTTTCTTCCTTCCTTCCTTCCTTCCTTCCTTCCTTCCTTCCTTCCTTCCTTCCTTCCTTCCTTCCTTCCTTCCTTCCTTCCCTTCCTTCCTTCTTCCTTCCTTCCTTCCTTCCTTCCTTCCTTCCTTCCTTCCTTCCTTCCTTCCTTCCTTCCTTCCTTCCTTTCTTTCTTTCTTTCTTTCTTTCTTTATTTCTTTCTTTCTTTCTTTCTTTTTTTTTGGGGGGTCACACCCGGCAGTGCTCAGGAGTTACTCCTGGCTCCACACTCAGAAATCGCTCCTGGCAGGCTTGGGGGACCGTATGGGATGCCAGGATTCGAACCAATGACCTTCTGCGTGAAAGGCAAATGCCTTATCTCCATGCTATCTCTGCAGCACAACCCCTTTTCTTGACCTTCCAAAGAGGCATTAGAGTTTCTTCCATATAAAGGACAAGTTGATTGTGTCCATTTTTCTCTGAGCTGGACAAGGGTTTTATTCAGCTTAAACCTAGGTTTCTAAAGGCTGCTGTAATTTGATGCTCAGAATAACTAAATGCATCTGACCCATACGAAGGACTATTATAGGGTAGTGGTTTGATCAATTCAGTCTGCCAAACACTGAATTTCCTGAGATTAAAAAAAAATGTAGCATAAATCCTTACATGATAATAACATCCAGCCAGAGGAGAAAATTAGATAGTACTGATGCCAAAAGGATTCTAAATTAGAAATTGTTTCCAGAAGCAACAGAGAAACTGACTAAGGCTTTAGAATCTATAAGAAATGGCAGGTACAAGAATGATAGAGAAATGATTACTGTATTTGTAAAAGTATGTCTTTATGATGAACTCATTTTTCAAACTAATTTGTAGAACTCATTTATTTATCACAAAAGCCCATGAGGAACCCTCAGTTTTCATTTGTGGCCCAGTGAGCTCAAGTAACTTGCCTAAGATTCTGGGCTATGAGTATGCCCAGTTCCAAACTCCAAGTTGACTTATGGTACTATTGGAATTTTAGGTGTATTAGTGTAAAAAACATGTGAGCAATATGAGGGAACTACATATTAAAAGGTTCAAAAAGAAAAGGAAAAAAGGTAAATGACAAGAAAAAATATCATCAGAGGTTAATTTTCAAAATAAAGTATTATTCTGACTCTTTCAAATAAAAAAGGAATACATGCCTAAGATCTAATCTAATCTAATCATATATATATACACACACACATATATATATGTATATGAGATATATATGAAGCACATCCTGGAGAGTTATCTCAACTGCAATCCATTGACACAATTTGCATTTTGCTCTAGGTTAAGAATTACTTGCATTTCTGGGGTCAAGCGATAGTACAGCAGGTAGGGTGTTTGCCTTGCATGCAGCCAATCTGAATTTGATCTCTGGCATCACATATGGTCCCCTGAGCACTACCAGGAATTACCCCTGAGCAGAGATACAGAAGTAACTCTTGAGCACTGCCAGGTGTGACAAAAAAAAAAAAAGGAATTATTTGCACTGCCTTTACTTTTCCATAAATTAATTTCTACTTCTGCAGTGTCATAACCAACTTAGTCAAAGCTAAGGGTATGCACATACTAAAGGCATCTGGTAATCCCAGAATACTCAAAAGATTATCCATCTCATCTTTATATCTCTTCATGATTTTTCTTACAACATTGGGTATGTAGCTGCATAAGTCTTGGGCTTTATCCCCCTATGAACAAGGACCTAGGAAAAAAGTGATGAGATTTTTATCTCTGCTCATCCAACCAAGTTTATTTCTACTGTGTGGACCCTTTGAATAAACATCACAAAAAGAAAATACCTATTTGTTTTGAATATCATTTTAAGTCTCAAATCAAATGTCTTCTATAACAACAAATCTGAACAATTCCTTTCATGTAATGATATACTTTCTAAGCAATACTTTCCACATGCATGTTTAAAAGTTTGGGTTGAGAAGGAAGGAAAACAGTGGGACCATGAAGCTATTCTGAACATCTGCAAGACTGCCCATGGAAAAGACTGCCCATAAAAAGGACAAACAAGTTCTTTAGGAGTTCCAAAGAGTAAATGCCTACATGCATATTTAAGTCTATAAAGGAAATGCAATTTTGCCTCTAATAATCTCTTCATCAGTGAACTGAATAGCTTTTAATGGTAAGCAATTTCTCACTTGAATGGCTAGTGGAGACAATCTATCTTCTGTCAGGAAAGCTTCTGGACTAGCATTGCCTTCCAATTCTTTCAGGAATATGAAGCCAAGCTTGAGTGAGAGATAAAGAGAGAGTGAGAGATAAAGAGAGAGTGAGAGAGCAAGCAAGTGAGCAAGAGAGAGAGAGAAAGAGAGAGAGTGAGAGAGAGAACGAGAGAGCATGTATTTGCATGCAAGAGGCCAGATTCAATCTCTTGCACCACGTGGTCCCCTAAGACCTGCCCAGGGTAACCCCTGAGGACTGAAACAGAAGTAGCCCCTGAACACCGTAAACTATAATGAAGCAAAAAAAATTAAAAAATTACTTTGTTAAAACACTGTGTTTACCAGTTTTCTACACCATCACCAGAAATAATAATAAAAAAAGCTACCAAGGAAGGCCCTCCTACTGCCATGGCACTGACTTACTCCAAAGAGGGTCCTTATGACACCCTGACGACTTGGTAACAGCAACAGTCTGCTTCTTAGGACATGATTCTCTGCATTGCTTCCTTATAGTGAGATATAACCAGAAGATGCACACGTCACTGAACTTCTTCTACATAGGATCTGTACAGAAACCCATAATTACAGAAACCTGATGGCAACAACTGTGATGGTGAAGAGCTCTTACCAGAACCATCGACAATGACTATGGGGTTGAACTACCTAGTATGCCTAGATCCTGGAGTCAGTCTTATGCCAGAGTGCTTTATGGGGAAGATCTTCTTGTTCATAGGCCAAAGGTTTTTTCCTTTCCATTTCTCCCATATTTTGCTGTGCCTATGCAAACAACAACAACTGCCACACACACACACACACACACACACACACACATATCTTTTTTAGTGTATTCTTGTATCTCCTAGCTTAAAAAAAGGTGGGGGGGGGATCTTACTAAACCCTCTTCTAATAATGGCTTTACTGGAGATATAATAATTTTCACAAATATACTTGCTAATAAACTTTCCTTTCTTTTAGCCATATTATTATTTTATTATGTTTTAGTTTTTTCTATTTTCTCTTTATTCTTTAATAACTTCACTGTCCGTCATCTGAAACAAATGTATTATGATCAGTTATGATAACTATGTGATACATTTTATTTAAATAAATTAATTAAAAACACTGTGTTTACAAGGTTGTTCATAATACAGTTAGGTGGTGTCCCCCACCCCTCAGTTACAAAGCTGTTCATGATTGAGTTTCAGTCATACAATGTACAATACCCTTCGCCAGTGCCCATTTCCCGCCACCAATATCTCCAGTTTCCCTCCACCCTCACCACTGCCTAACTCTGGGGCAGAAAATTTTCTTCTTTCTCTCTCTCTCTTCCTTTTTTTCTTTTTTCTTTTAGACACTGTGGTTTGCACTATTGTCAATGAAGGGATATCGTGTGCATTATTTTATCTCCTTTCAGCACCCAGTTCTGAGTGATCATTTCCAACTATCACTGTCATAGCAATTCCTTCTCTTTCTTAGTGCACTTCTCTGCTATTTGTGGCAAGCTTCCTACCATAGACTGGTCTTCCTGGGCCTTAGCCTATCATCTCTGAATATTATTACCATACTATCTTTTTTAAAATATATCACTATCAAATGAGTGAGATTATTCTATGTCTACTCCTTTCCCTTTGACTCATTTTGCTCAGCATAATATTCTCCATATATATCCATGTAAAAGCAACCTTTATGACTTCATTTTTCCTAACAGCTGTTTCTTTATCCACTCATCTGTTCTCAGGTACTTGTTTTTTTTTTTCTTTCTAGATTCTGGCTATTATAAATAGTACTGCAATAAACACAGGAATGCAGTGGACTTTTCTTTATTGTATTTTTGGGTGTCTAGGGTATATTCTAGGAGTGAAATATGCAGTTTTTGGCATACGCTCCATATGGAATTCAATGTCTAGTTATTTGAGGAATATCCATATTGTTTTTCAAAAAGGCTGTACCAGTTTGCATTCCCACCAACTGTGAATGAGGGTCCCTTTATCCCTGTATCCATGCCAACTGGTTGCTCTTGTTTATGATTTGTGTCAGTATCTATAGTATAAGATGGTATTTCATTGTTACTTTGATTTACATCTCCCTTATTATTAATGATGTAGAACTGTTTTTCATGTGCCTTTTGGCCGTTTGTATTTCTTCTTTGAGTAAACATTCATTTCTTCTCCCTATTTTTTGGATAGAATTATATTTTTTTCTTGCTAAGTTCTACCAGGAAGCACTGACTCTTTCAAACTCTTTCACCCACAGAGTCCTGGGAGAGTTTTAGAAACTCCTAAATACTTGCCATTTCATGCCTGATTTGCCAAGATTTATATTCTATTATTCCAGGGTTGGGCTGAATATTCTGCATTTCTAAGGGGCATACAACTAATGCCATTACTCCTTCTTTTGTTATATTCCTCCTTACAGGCTGCTGTGCTTATATATTCAGAGGACAAACCCACCCAGAGCTTAGTATATAGGTCAGATTCATAGAATACCACAGGAAGAGATGGACCAGCAGGAGCACACCTAAAACACTGCTGCTCCAGTCTCTTAGACATGGCAAGGAAGAGCAAAGAGATGAGGACAGAAAACTGCATTGAGGAAAGTTTGGATTTACTTTGAATTTGGGGTGACCCATGGAATAAAAGCAGATGAAAGGGTAGGACAAAAAGGGTATCAGTTCAGTGATAGAACAACATAGAAATAGCAGCTAGCTAAGTCCATCTGAAGGTGATATCTGTTCTTTTTTCTTGGCTCATGGGGATCTCACGCACACATAAACTCTCTCAGTTTTTCTCTGTTGTTTAGGTTTATTTAGCTCTTAGAGAGAAGATCACTCTCTCTACACACAAACACACATGCACACACCTGTTTTTTTCTCTTACAGGTCTAGTATATTAGTACACAATATTTTTAGTCACAATATTTTTACTCACCCCCAGTGGTCACCTGTGGGGAATTTTAGGCACTGTATCAAAGTTTAGAGCAACTCCCAGCCAGATTTGACTAACCAGGCAGGATAGTTCAATGCTCAGAACAAACTCTTTGTTGTGTTCAGGGACCATTTGTGACAATTGCCAGTGCCTGGGAGGCTGGGGTTTGGGGTAAATGCTGGCTAGGAATAGAATTCAAGACCTTGGAGATGCCAGGCATGGTCCCCAAACCCTGAGCTATATCTCTGACCCTTATATAGCTCTAAATAGTTGGTGGGAATATATCAAAAGGACAAATCTCAAGTATTCCACTGAACCATGTTTGTGGAGTGATCAGCATGTTGCTTACTTTCTCCTTCTACAGGAAAGGCTCTTTGTCTGTGAGGGTCAAAGTAGTTAGGATCATCATGCTTAGGACTATACATCTAGAAATTAGGAGTAACCACTAAAGTGAATTGTGACCAGAGTTGGTTTATTTCATGTCTGTTTTCTTTTTCTTTTTTTTTTTTTTACATCATGTCTATTTTCTATAAGGCAACAGATAAGTCATCTGCCCCTTGATTCTAGACAGAGAATTCCACTAAACACCAATAGATGCAAACCCACAAAGTCCAGGACTCAAACTACCACTTTATCTGAAAGTTTATACCACCCCCACCCATTTTCCTCTCACAGTCTTATCAAGGCTCCTGGGAACTAAAGAGTCAGGCTTACTTATAAGAGAAGATCTGGCCTGTTGGCCTGTTTGGGCAATGAAGATGTTCATGGTGAGACATCAAAAAATAAAGAGAAAAAAATCTAAATGTATCCTTCTCCAAGATATCAATTACAAGGGGCACTGAGAATGTGGTGGGTTTAAACTGGTTTCAAGCAATAGGCTCCTTCCTGGGCTCAACAGAGAATTCATGTCTACAGACTTGAGGCACAAGGCAAAGATGCTGTGAGGCAGATACAGTTGCTATGGCAGGGGTCTCAAACCCGCGGCCCGTGGGCCATTTGCGGCCCTTTGTACAACATTTTGTGGCCCGCGGCCGGCCTTCAAATATCGCAGTATTCGCAATTTTTTGCTTACCGAGTAATCGCATTAGTAAGAAAAAATCGTATTAAACATTCGCATACCCCGAGCAGTTCCGTTCGGGGTATGCAAATGTTTAATGCAATTTTTTGCGATATTTTTTTCTTACTAATGAAATTTTTTATTGCAAATATTCGATAAGTGAATAATCGCGAATACTTTGCGCCTAGCGCAAACATCATTTCCGCTGCTCCTGCCCACTGTCCCTTGCATTATCAGAGAACCTAAGGGGGAGAAAAGGGAGAGAAGTTTATTACAGAATTGGATTTTGTCATACCTTCATCATAACTTCATCAAAGCCTGCAGTGAAGAGAACGATTGATGACGAGAACAGACAATTTCAGGAAAAGTGGGAGACGCAGTATTTCTTTGTTGAGCACAGGGGATCCCCACATGTCTTATTTGCTCAGAGAAAGTTGCAATGCACAAGGAATACAACTAAAAACGCCATTATTCAACTAAACATGCTGAGGAATGTGCAAAATATCAAGGAAATGAGAGAGCCAAGCGGGTTGACAGTCTTAAAGGATGTCTAATGAGGCAACAAGATTTCTTCAAGAAAGCAACCAAAGAGAATGTTGCATCAGTCGAAGCTAGTTACATGGTTAGTGAGATGATTGCTAAGGCAGGGAAACCATTCACAAGAGAGTTTGTTAAAAAAAAATGCATGTTACAGGCTGCAAGTATTATCTGTCTGAAAAAGAAAGGTCAGTTTAGCAAAATCAGCCTTTCTGCGAACACTGTGGCAGAGCGCATTTCTGACATGGCAAGTGACATTTATCATCAACTGTGTGGGAAAGCCAAAAGTTTTGATGCATACTCAGTTGCTCTTGATGAGGGCACAGATATAACAGACACTGCGCAGCTCACAATTTATGTCCAGTGTGTTGCTTGCAATTTTGAATTGACAGAGGAGCTGCTCACAATAATTCCAATGCATGGCCAGACCACCTCTAATGAGATATTTCGGCATCTGTGTGATGCCATTGAGAATGCAGGTTTGCCATGGAAGAGGTTTGTTGGAATAATAACCATTGGAGTACCATCGATGACAGGAAGAAAATGGACTGGTGGCACTCATTCAAGAAAAACTTGAAGAAGAGGGTGTAGAGAAGGCCATTGCTCTTCACTGTATTATTCATCAGCAGGCCCTTTGCAGTAAATGCCTGCCATGTGACAATGTGATGTCTGTTGTTGTGAAATGCATCAACCAAATCAGATCCAGGGGCTTAAAGCACAGGAGGTTCTGTGCTTTTTAGAAGAAATGGAGTGAGACTATGGAGATGTGCTCTATTTCACCGAGGTACGTTGGCTCAGCAGGGGAAATGTCCTGAAAAGATTTTTTTGAGTGGAGAAAAGAAGTGAAAGCCTTCATGGAGAAGGATGGAAATGCTGTTTCTGAGTTGAGTAATCACAAATGGTTCATGGACTTAGCTTTTCTTGTTGACATCACACATAAGCTGAATGTACTAAACAAGATGTTACAAGGCCCAGGGCAGCTTATCAGTGCTGCCTATGACAACATGAGAGCATTCTCCACAAAACTTGTGTTATGGAAATCCCAGCTCTCTCAGACAAACCTTTGTCATTTCCC
Organism: Suncus etruscus; assembly: GCF_024139225.1. NCBI lineage: Eukaryota > Metazoa > Chordata > Mammalia > Eulipotyphla > Soricidae > Suncus > Suncus etruscus. The sequence continues at coordinate 48,665,381 of NC_064858.1, read as the reverse complement.
AGCATGCAAGGAACTTGTGGATGCAGGCATACTATTCAGTGGTGAGAAATATGTTGATGCTATTTTTAAGCTAGATAAGGAATTAGATCACAGATTTGCAGACTTCAAAATGCACAGAGCCACTTTCCAAATTTTTGTGGACCCCTTTTTCTTTGATGTGCAAGATACCCCTCCTGTGCATGGAGGTAGCTCAATGGAGCTCATTGACCTGCAATGCAACTCTGATCTCAAAGCCAAGTTCAGGGAGATTAGTGGAAAAGCAGACATGCATGGGCAATTTTTGAGAGAATTGCCCCCCCAGCTTCCCTGAGCTTTCCCGAATGTTCAAGCACACCATGTGCCTTTTTGGGAGTACATATTTGTGTGAAAAGTTATTCTCCACATTGAACTTCAATAAGTCAAAGTACAGGTCTAGACTTAATGATGATCATCTTCAAGCCATACTGAGGGTCTCAACTGCTTCCCCTTTAGAGCCAAATGTGGTTCAGATTTGTGAGAAGAAGCGCTGTCAACTCTCTGGCAGCAAGGAATAGGCAAAAGATGCCATGTTCAGAAGAACTGTTCATGATCTTCACTCAATGTTCTATTCATGTTCAGAAGAAATAATTAAAACTGTTAATAATGACGTTTGAGGACTTTTTTGTGTGAAATCCCTTATGTGGCCCTGCCTCACCCCAACTTTGCCTCCTGCAGCCCCCAGGTAAATTGAGTTTGAGACCCCTGTACTATGGTATATAAGAGCTGGAAATTAGAAGAAAAGGCCTGTATAGGCAAGGAAATATGGTGTGAGGGAGTACTTAACATGATACAGTTTCTTCAGTCTTCCCCAGTCCATTCTGCCCACACTGAATTCTGAAAAATAAAACTTTTACCCAAAGATGCCACCTCTTGGTATGACTTTTGGTCTTCTAAGTGTGTTCTTTGTGAGGCGAGAAAGAAGTGGAAAGAATTTTTAGAAGAAATCATAATGCAAGGATGAAACCTGAAGTCTCTCTGCTGTCAGGGACAGATGCCAATTCCCTATTAATTGAGGATCTCCTTCTTGAAATAGTTGGGCTTCCAATGAGTGAAAATGTTGATTGAGGAGTAGGGTAAGAAAAGGAGCTGGCCTTTTTCCCTATTCATATGTATTGGTATAACTCAAATACCATCTGCTTACCCTGGAGTATGCTCAGATGGCCACTTGTTTCTCTACCCAGCATTATACTCAGCAGGGTCACTACTGCCCATCGGTGAGGCTGAGTGCCAGGGAACTGTACCAGGCTGACCCTCTCTTGGCTTCCTCTCTTTAGCCCTGGAAGGCAGGTACTGGCCACTTGGTTTTTGGTTCTTCCAAACCCACCCTTGAAGTGAGTCATTTACTGGATGTAATGTAAAGGTCTGGTTATCCCATAGTTCCCAAAAGGGAAAGAGAATCCCCGTGCCCCCTATCCAGCAGGGAAAAGGGGAATAGACCAATCAAATAGATTTGCAGTAAATATTCCACACAGACAAGAGGGTAAAAAGAGACAAGAAGGTAGAACACAAACCATTTTCCAACTAGCCAGCTACTCCAATTCAGAAGCTTGTAAGCTGGCAAACCTGCAGCAAAAGGCCCCCTTCTCTCAGCATTGCCTCCTATTATTCAGATCCAAACAGTGCCCCTCACATTAAAAGAGGGAGGGGAAAAAGCAGGCAGAAAGAACAGAAACAAAAGAGAAATATTATATAGACCTCTATATACCTCACACTTCTTCCCCCCTTTTTAGTCTTTAAAAAATAAAAAACAATGTTTGGGAGTGAGTATTGAAATTGTCCCCAATCATACTTATATTTTCTCTTCCTTTCTTTTCTTTCGTTATGTGCTATGCCATGTTTCTCATTTCAAGACCATGACGTGTTTTTTTTGTTTGTTTGTTTTTGTTTGTTTTGCTTTTTTTGTTTGTTTGTTTGCCTGTTGTTTTTTTTTTGTGGTGCTTATCGATATAGCTCGAGCCCTCACTGGATATTTGACACTTCTTTTGGTACTGGTGGAGTGTTTCATCTTCTTTTTCTCCATCTCTCAAATCGATGATGAGAGCCTCTAGAAGGATTCCGCCCAGTTTCGGGGTATTAGACCCTTACCCCAGTTTATTACTTTTCTCTTTTTCAAACAAAACCACGCAACTTGAACTAGCTAGTCCTGTCTCCAGTTAGAGGGGGAACTAAGGGAGGCATCAAGACCAAACAGGTGCAAGACTACTAAGTTGTGGGTTAGATACAGAGGGGACCACACATTCTAGCCGACCTGGGGTGAGGGAAGAGGAAATGGGAGGTAGGACAGAAACGGAGGGGTAGGGAGGACAATTTGGTGATGGGAATCCCCCCTGATTTTATGTAAATATGTACCTAAAATATTATTGTCAACACTATGTAAACCACTATGATCAAAATAAAAATTAAAAAAAAAATAAAAAATAAAAAAAAATAAAAAACAATGGAGAAAATAAGTAATAGACCTTACATAAGTACAAGGGAAAAAACTAAGCTAAAGAAAAGGCAATAGTTTGCATAGGTACATCAAAAGGAAAAATGTAAAGAAAAAATTTTAGGCCTAAAGACAAGGTATCTATATCCAGAAACATGAATCAAGGAATCAACTACAAGCTCCAGAAACAATAATTTCACAATCCCCAGAGTACATGCTGAAGGGTTCTTAGGTGGTCTCCCTTTGTAGATCAGGTAATTGAGCCAGAATTCAAAGATCATATATCTGGTAGCTTATGAAGATCTTAAAAAGCCATCAGAAAGTTCCACAGTAATCTGAAGTCAGACATCCTCAGAAGAAATGCCAGAAATGTCAGAAAGAAATGCCAGAAAATCATTCTAGCAGTCTTTTGCTTCAGATGAAGTTTATTTTCAAGTCATAACTAGGATGGCAAGAAAACCCATTTTGAGGCGTACAGATTTGAGTCCCTTCCTGGTTGATAATAGATGCATCCCAAAAGTCACTGGGAAAAACCTGCAATGTAACATTGATGAATACGTGGGCTTTTTCCAGCTCTTCTTCCTTTGGTAAAGTAAATGCAAGAAGTCCATGAAAAATCTGAAAGTAATGAACAAAATTCAAGGGAGTTCGGTCAAAGTCTGTGAGAAGGGAGCTTAAGTCAATAATCCAAGACATAATGTTTCAGGTGGAGGACGTCCCTGTATTATTAAACAATTTGAGGTTCCATCCTTAATGAATAAAAACTCCTTTTTAAATCTACAGTTTTTCCAGTATAATGTGCCCAAGCAAAAATTCTGCCACAGTATACAAAGAACACCATTTGGGATAATAACAAGTCATTATAACATTAATAATAACATTTTGGGATAATAATAAGTCAACAAAACAACAAAACCACTAACCTAAAATTATTATAAAAAAGCCAGAAAATGTTATGCAATGTAAATTTCCTTAAGTAACAATAAAAATGGAGGAGAAGCAAAATTACAGTAGACAATAGGAAAATAGCAGCATATACAAATTAAAGAAATACACCCATAAGAAATACACAAAAGGTGAATGTCCTTTGAAGAATAGAGAATATCTGGAACTATGAAGAATCTGAGAATCCATGAAATCCATCCATGGAGACTTGAGGAGGATGCATAAGTGGTTCATAAGTGTCACAGGTAAGCAAAACTCTGAAAGTCTAGGATCTTTTCAAAAGGCCAAGCCCAGAAGCTTGTAGCTGACTATGGAGGAGATAGTTGGAGGAGAAGAAGGAGTTTCTGGAAAAAGAAAGTTAAGGGCTGGGGGTCAAGGGGAATAGATCTGGCAGAAAGTATCAAACAGTGAAGAGAAAAATAAGGCAGAAAGGACTATATATAATATATACAAAATGGATAGACAAAAAAACAAGACAGACAAAGAATAGGCATAAAGGTGGCCACCACACTCACACACACACACACACACACACACACACACACACACACAAATTTAACTAATATATCAGTTGAAATGGATCCAATTGTATGCAAAAGAAAAGTCAAAAGTGCTTCAAAATATAATAGCTGGCAAAGTAGGTAGAAGAATTACTTCAAAATTACAAAAAAATATTTCCAAAAGTATAGTAAAGCAGATGTGAAAGAGAATTTTATGTACAAAACAAGCATGGAGAACACTACTCCCAATACTGAACTGTAAATCTATACTACTTTGAGAATTGATGAAGTGCGCTGAAAAGAGAGTTCATATCAAAAAGTATCATTTTACCAAAATTATGCATCCAGATTTCATCCTGCAAACCAAACTGAAGGTAAAGGAAGGAGAAATATTATAAGACTATAAAATTTAAAACTGAATATAAGAATATACCATAATATTATGATATAGACCAACATTAATAAATGTAGAAGTCCTTTTTTGGGAGATCTCTGTGAAGAAAAGAATATGATTGTATAAAAGTAATAAGTAATTAAAATCAAGGAAATTATACAAAACATGACAGAAATTCACCAGAAGGATCACAGAAATGGGGGTCCAGCTATTTCAAACCTTTTCTGCAATCATATCTGTGAAAAAAGCTGTAGAGCATTAATAGAAACTGTAAAAGAAGGGAAATAATTAGCTGGAAAACGTTGACTCAGTCATTGTATGTCTCCAAGAAGTATAAGAGAGAATGTATGCTGCTGAAGACTTTACTAAAGTATTGGAAACTTTTTTTTTATCTTCCTGTCGTCAAATTTAATCCAATGTTGTCTTGAAGCATTTTTACAATATTATGTGCAGCCTCCAAAATAAATTTCATCATAATATTTTGAAACTGATGATAAATTGTTCATCTCAGTCTTGTCTTTTATCTCAGGAGTGAGTTTTGATAAATCGAAGTCTTCTAAAAGAAAATCCACATGTTTGTAGTTTAATTTGCTTGCCATCAAAGCAAAGCTTTTAAAATGTTTTATCAGCACTAGTGGTACTTTCCATATATATGTTTTCTTCAAAAAAATACCTTTTAGTGTTGCAGAAGTTGTGATAGACTTTGTCATAGTCTTGTTTTCTGAAAAATTCATTAAAACAGTCTTATAATGTACACTTATCTATAGATGTTACAGGTAGGGATAAATGAACAGACATCTAAAAGAACCTCAGATTTTTGGTGGCATATAAGACATTGCAGTATATATTTGAACTGTCTTTGAAAAAGAGCATATAACAGGCTCATGAGACTGTTTGTATTCTTACCTGGCTTGTTTAGAAATTTCAGTGTCCATAAGGTGATTGGCACTTTCTGTCATAGAACTTTCTTGTCTATTAACTTCAATCAAATCCTGGTGTTGGCCTTCTATGAGAAATATCAATAGTTCATGAAGATCCTGTTGATTGTGTCCAGCAAACTGGTCATTAAGTAGATGAATAGCTATTTTGAAGCTCTCATGGTTAATATGTCTGTGATATCCATTTACTATGGTATTGATGATCTGACCAAATTCTTTTGCTAATTTGCCTTTATGTCCCAGAGGATTTTTCTTATTAATGTCCATTTTTATAATAATCCTGATAAAAATAATGGATAAAAATACAAGTCTGGAATATTATATAGGCATTGCAATATTGAGTTCATGTAGCAAGAGTTTCCCACATTTTAAAGTTCAGTAAGAGCAGGTTCCTGTCTCTCCTGTTGTGTCCTGGGGTGTCAAGGCTGATCACTATTAATAGTCTCACTATTAAGCTGTGAGGTGTGAGTGTTAAGTCTTTGATTCCTGCTGTGGAGGTTGTATTTGATCTGAAGGCCGGTTTGTAGTCACAGGTGTCTGATCTGGTCATTTGTGATTGCCCAAATTCTGACAAGGCATAGGGAGACCCAGAATTTCTTGGCATCGTTGTCATCTGTGGAAGCATAAGCATAGCCTCTTCCTCTAATGAGGAGATAACCAACAATCCATTTATCATCAACCTTAATCCAAACAGGGGTATAGACTATTTCCTGTTTCTGAATGTTTTCTTTAAAATGCCTGTCAGCTGCAGTGAAAGATTCTCCATGGAGTAAATTCAGGTAGTTTAATGTCAATAAAGTCAATGACAAAAGTTTAGATGGTGGCAAACCTCTTTTTCTGTATTTTAGTAGTTGAGTTTTTAAAGTCCTGCGAGTCCTTTCCACAACAGTTACAGGGTATTCCTTTAATATCTTTGATTTGTCACTCCTTACAAAAGAATTCAGAAGTTTTACTGATGTAGGCGGGGCCACTATCAGTTTTAATAGAATATAGTATACCTGTCACAGAAAAACACTGCAGTAGAATGGTACAGACTTTGTCATCACAAAGAGCTTTATATGGTATATTATATGGTATTGCCCACATAAGTCAGGAATATGTGTCCACCACAACATGGAGATAGGGTTTTTTTGGGAAAATATCTGTATAAGTAACATTCATCTGCTGAAGTTCATTATAGTCTGTAAACCTCTAGGATTTGCTCCGGCTACATGAGTCTTTTTATTTAGAAGTGCACATATAGTGCATTCTTCTACAATTTCCCTGGCCTGCCTCCATAGAATATAATAATTCACATGCAGACAGTGGTCGTTTTTATGAAGAGCTGAATGTTCTTCAGAGGGAGTTTTAAATATAACCATTGCAAATTGATCAGCAATCTTATTCCTTTGACCCATTGGTCCCAGAAGTCCTGAATGTGCTCTAATGTGGATTATGAAGATGGGTTCAGACCGTTTCTGGAGAAAATACTATAATTGTTTAAGTAAATTTTGTATTATTGGGCTGTTGGCATTTGAGGGAGACAGTCATAATTCCAGGGAATAAACCCACAATGTATCCAGAATCGCTTACAATGTTACATGGTCCTAATATGTGGGAGAGCAAATAAATCAGGGTGCCTAGTTCCACCTGTTGGGCAGACTGGTAGTTAGTAAAAACAGTTGTTTTCATTGAATCTTCAGAAATTCTTCTTTTCCCACTGAATGAGCCATCAATATAAAACACTTGGATATCAGGTAATGGAGAGGACCAAATAACAACAAATTTTGTTTTGTTTTGTTTTTTTGGGGGGTCACACTCAGTGGTGCTCAGGGGTTACTCCTAGCTCTGTGCTCAGAAATTGCTCCTGGCAGGCATAGGAGACTATATGGGGTGCCGGGATTCCAATCTGGATCGGCTACGTGCAAGGCAAATGCCCACCACTGTGCTATTTCTCTGGCCCCAACAAATGTTTTTTTTTAAATAATAACAAAACAAGGGGTCAGAGAGATAGCATAGCGGTAGGGCATTTGCCTTGCAAGCACCATCCCAGTACCCAACAGTGGTTCGAATTCCGGCATCCTATATGCTTCCCCTCCACCCTCCAGTGCCTGCTCGGAGCGATTCCTGAGCAGAGAGCCAGGAGTAACCTCTGAGCACTGACAGGTGTGGCCCCAAACCAAAAACAAAAAAACAAAACAAAAAAAACCCCAAAACTCAAAAAAACAAAAACAAAAACAAAAAAAAATAACAAAACAAAAAAAAAATAAATAAAATAATAACAAATGGTTTTTCTTTTTAAAGTCCCAAGTTGTTCCCACTGGATAATGGGAAGATATTTGTCCTGAAAAGTCTGAAAGAGCTCTTTGAAGAGATTGATTTGAAGAGAGTCATTAAGAAGCAGGACTGATTCAATTTCTCTTTTTTTCTTTTTTGATATTGGTAGTACTATTCTGTCTGGATCAAAACCCAACAGAGAAACTGTTCTGAGCCTTGCTTTGAGGATAAGAAAGAGATTGTTTATTATATAAATAAACCCATTCTAAAAGTCCAGATAGTTGAGTGAGTGCAGCCCTGGGAGACTCTTTAGTTGGGAAAATCAAAAGAAGCACCTTCTCTCGGGGTACAAACCTGGAAAGGTAGGATCTTTGAAGTCTGTCCAAGAAAAACTCCAATTCTTTTTGCACAGCAGGGCTCAAGTGCCTCGGGCTATTTAAAATGCAGTCTCCCTCTAGTGTTTTAAAAAGATTATTCATCTCAGAATTAGGGAAAGCAAGTGTGGGGCATATCCAGTTCAAGTCCCCCAGTTTTTGAAAGTAATTACATGTTCTGAGGCTTTTCTGATTTATGGAGATCTTTTGAGGGCTTATAGAAGTTCGATCTAGTATGAAGCCCAAGTATTGGAAAGGTGGCATAGTCTGGATTTTTTCCATAGCTAATTTTAGTCCTAAGGGTCTCAAACTCAATTTACCTGCGGGCCGCAGGAGGCAAAGTCGGGGTGATCCTTGAGTGCAAAGTCAGTAGTAAGCCTTGAACATTGGGGGGTGTGACCCAAACAACTAAAACAAAACAAAACAAAAAAAGATTCCTCTAGGGCAGGGCCACAAAATGTTGTACGGAGGGCCTTTATGGCCCGTGGGCCGCAAGTTTGAGACCCCAAATACAAATGAATATAAATTTTGCAAATCTGTCTGATCAGGCATTGTTAATAAGATATCTTCGGTATAATGAATGATGAGCACCTGAGGGTATTTTTTATGAGCAGGATTCAAGATCTTATCCACAAAAACTGGCACATTATTGGGGAATTACTCATCTTCTGAGGTAGAACCTTCCATTGATAGCATGACTTGGTGCATGATTATTGTAGTAAGGAACCAAAAATGCAAAACGTTTCTTATCATCCGGGTGTATGTGGGTATGGTAAAAGCAGTCCTTTAAATCTATTATTATCAAAGGCCAATCCTTTGGAATAACTACAGATGATGGTAAACCAGTTTGCAGTTTGCCCAGGGGGATCATGATTCACATCTCTAAGATTCATCAAAAGCCTCTATTTTGGGGATCTTTTTTTGATAGTAATATAGGTGAATTCCACTGAGAAAAGGACGTTTGAATATGTCCCAATTTCAACTGTTCACCCACTAATTCCTTCAGTACCTTTAATTTATCAGCTTTCAGGGGCCACTGACCTGTCCATATGGGTCATTGGATTTCCATTCTATTTTTATTGGTGCTGTTTCTTTAATGGCAGTGGCCCCTAGTAAAAATTTTGAGTCTCTGAATTAGAGGATAATTCAGGTTCTTCTGGAGCCAGGGGGATATAACATTCTGCTTTCCATTGCTTGTGAAGGTTGCAATCCCACAAAGACAGGGAAATCAGGCCCTCATGCAGTCTATGTAAAGCTCTCTGATTTTCTGGGTCCTTGCACACCATAACTTTTGAACTCAGTATACAGGAGTTTAACAATCTTCCCATTCCCTCCAAAGAATACTGGACTTTTTGGAGAGGCCAATTCTGGGTCCAGTCTTTTTGAGAGATTATGGTAACATCTGCCCCTGTGTCATTTAAAACTTTAAAATTTTTTGTTGTTTTTTGTTCTTTTGTTTTTTTTGGGGGGCCACACCTGTTTGATGCTCAGGGGTTACTCCTGGCTACGTGCTCAGAAATTGCCCCTGGCTTGGCGGGACCATATGGGACACCGGGGTTAGAACCTGCAGTCCTTCCTTGGCTAGCGCTTGCAAGGCAGACACCTTACCTCTAGCGCCACCTCACCGGCCCCCAATTTTTTTCTTCTGATTGCAATGTTAACATTGGTTTTTCCTCTGTAATCTTAGCAGTCAGAGCCACAAATGAATTGTGGAGGGCTCCCGGATTGGTACTTCCAAAACCCCTGATTCATTTTTATTTGATTTTCCTGGCATCCAATATGGTACTAGCAAGAGCTGTGCTATTCCCTCTCCTTTCTTAAAAGTCCAGGTTACTGGTATCTCTCATTTGAATCTGAATCAATAATTCCAGTAATTACTGCGATTCCTTTGATATTTAAACTATTCCTCTCTAAAATTAATTCGATTGTTTTGGGGGTATAGGACCCATAATATCGGTTCTCAACATATAAGGACATTGGCCTGGATTAATGGTAATACCTTCTGGACATATTACTTCCAGGGCTCCACGACTGGAGGTCAAAGGGCTAAGATCCTTTATGGTACAGAATTTCCTTGAGCTGGGCTGGGACGCATTATCATTGATGGAAGGTGTCCCTGATTTTGTGGAGGCTGGGTCTGGGCCTTTGGGGAACAGAATTTAAAAGGAATAGGCAACTTCTTTTGAAGTGACCTGGCTTCCACAAAGGAAGCAGTTGCTTTGCTTCATGGGGTTTGTATTTAGACCCATCCCTTGATAATTATCAAAAGGATTCCTAGAGAAGAAACAATATTTAGCCCAGTTTCGGCCCTTTCCACACTTAGGGCAACACCCAGGCTTCCTCGTTGTGTTTTGTTGCCCCTGGGGAGGGGCTGAGGTGCCCTTTGTAGCTGTGAAAGCCTGAACTTAGTTTGTGGAGGTTGGGGTTTGGGTTTTATCTGGCAAATTCTGACATGGTATGAGGAAATTATTAATATCAGCTTTATCAATAGCGGCAGCAAAATTGCCTTTCACTTTTCATTTGCATTATGATAAGCCAAGTTCTTTTCAAGAAATGTTCTCATATTCACGTCTTCCACTTATAAATGGAGTGCATCCTGTAACCTCCATATAAAATCCATATATGACTCAAGATTACCTTGGGTAATTCTGAGGAAATTCCCTGTATACTCATTACTGGAATCAATTTTTTTCCCAGGCATGCAAGGCAATTTCTTTGACAATGTCCAATACAGCCTGTGGTAAAGCAGCTTGCCCCTTCACCGAAGAATATTGATTCTCTGCCATCAACATTTCATATGATAAGGTCACTCTGGCCACCCGTTTTTTTAGTTCCATCTGGGCTATAAAGCTTGGCTTTAACTTCTTCTGCAAAAAACATTTCCCACTGAAAACAGTGAGGTGTAGCTAGGCACATGTTCACCACTGTCTTAAAATCATGGAGAATCCAACTGATTTTTGACACCAATACTTTAATAACTCCATGCAATATGGTGATATTGGGCCGAATTCTATACATGACTTTTATTTTTATTTTTGGGCCACACCAGTGATGCTCAGGGGTTACTCCTGGCTATGAGCTCAGAAATCATTCCTGGCTGGAGGACCATATGGGACAAGGGGGAAAGGAACTGCGGTCCTTCCTGGGTCAGCCACGTGCAAGGCAAAATGCCCTACCACTGCACCATAGCTCCAGCCCCAAAACTAGATAGTTTTTTGTTTGTTTTGTTTTTTGGGGGGCCACATCTTGCGGTGCTAAGGGGTTACTCCAGGCTTTATGTTCAGAAATTGCTCCTGGCGGGCATGGGAGATGCTGGGATTCAAACCACCATCAGTCCTGGGTTGGCCACTTGCAAGGCAAACGCCCTACCACTGTGCTATCTCTTGGAATACACGTGACTTTTTTAACTGAGTTACTTCGTCCATCACAGGGGATTCATAGACTAAATCATTTATTTACCCAGGTAAAGGGGCTGAGCCCGGATTGACAAGATTATTCCAGCGAGGGCTCTGTGGCATGGCTGGTGGATTTTGTGATTCATTCTTTGATTTGGCACCTGATTGCATATCAATGATCATGCTAGCGTTGATAGAATCAGGGTTCACCTGTGGACTTAGTATAGGGGATTGTGTGCTAGTGGTCGATATAGGAGAACTGTGTGTTTCTAAATCTTTGGCTTGGATCTGAATTTGCGTAGGATAAAGGCCTTTATTTTCTGTAGTGGGAGGTGATTTGTTATTCTTATTCTTTTGATCCCTAAATAGCCAGCCAATCCATTAGCTCAAAAGAATGATATTCACCAATATTAAAACTCCAGTAATAATCAAGGATATATACAGGATGAAAAGTAGCAATGTAATCATATAATTTCATTGACAATGCAGACCGCACCTAATGCCAAAACTTTACACAAAACAAAATCAATCTGTTTGAAACAAGGTGGTGTAATACACCAATTAACTACATCAGCTATTCAATAAACTCGGAGGGAATTTTCCAAGGAAGCATTTCACTGTTGATGAGGATTGAATTGCAGACAGTGAAGGCACTGGATTTCGCTGCATGTAAGGTTAAGGTCTGGTTATTCCACAGTTCCCCAAAGGGAAAGAGAATCCCATTGCCCCTATCCAGGACAGGGGGAATGGTTCCAATTGAGTAGATACGCAGTAAGTAATCCACACAAACAAGAGGGTAAAAAGAGGCAACAAAGTTGAACACAAAACTCTTTTCCGACTAGCGAGCTGCTCCAATTTAGGAACTTGCAAACCTGCAGCAAAAGGTCCCCTTCTTTCAGCGTTGCCTCCTATTTATTCAGATCCAACAGAGCCCCTCCCCCTAAAGGGGGTGGGGAAAGCAGGCAGAATGATCAGATATAAAAGAGAAACATTATAGGCCTCACACAGCCCTTGTTTCAAATGTTTGTCTCCCCATGCTGGGTTGAGACTAGTGAGTCAAAAGTACTGTTCCTTGCCCCAGCTCACAGAACCTCATCTGGTCTGGAGTAGGAATAACATGAAACATGGTTGTAATTGATGGCATATTTTTCAAAATCTACAGGACATAAAACATATACAGCACATGCATCTTGAGTATCCTTTCAGACTTGGGGCCAATGTTTTTGAATCTAAAAAACAAGATTTTAATGAGTTTCATGCTTTCTCTTTCACAATCTTTCTTTGGAGTCACAATGTTAGAAGGAAATGTAAGTTTAGAATTAAATGCTTGTTTTACTTTTGTAACCTAGCTCTGCTATAGATATAACCACAACCATGGCAGGCCTCAGATATGTGGCAAAAGGAACTAGGCCCTGAACAGCCAGTTCCAGGAACTTCAAGGACATGTACCCTGACAATTGGATAAACTAGCAACACCCAGGGGTCTGTGGATGATAAACCTTATATAACTGCACACCAAGGTTTTGGGAACCCAAGCCCCTCCTCTACTACTTTAGCCAACCAGTTTAAACCTGGCTGATGCAACATGTACTAAGAACCTATAGTTTTACCCCTACTTTGAAGCCCCAGCAACCATATAAAATGAGTTTGCAAGTCCCTTTGGGGTCACCACTCTCAAGAGGAACAGCCCCAGCATGCTGATAATTGCATTACTTGCTCATTGCATTACTGACATCCTGCTGGTCTTTGTGGGTCAGATTTTGAGTCTGGAGCTAACAATAAAGTATAGAAAACTATCTGGGGTCTGTATGGGAGAAAGGTTCTGAATATAACAGAAAGTATATAAAAAGTATCATCAGATTACAATGTTGCTTTAATATGCTTATCCTTGGAATACATTGATGGATTAATGATGAATTAAACGTTAGTGAGACTGAATACAGGAATCTCTATTTAGGATTCATGGAAAGTCTTTGCAAGAGGCAATTACAATCTATTTTAAACTGAGACTGGAGACAAAAAAAGGAGTTTCGAGAGGCATAGGACTCAGTGTCCACAAGATTTCATAGCTGTAATGGAAGAGTAAGGATAGGTGAGATCAAGGGTCATTATCAAGCTCAGAGTTTAAGGACTTAGATGGGTAGGATAGCATCAATTAAAACAAGGAGTGTAAGGGCTGGAGAGATAGCATGGAGGTAGGGCATTTGCCTTGCATGCAGAAGGACAGTGGTTTGAATCCTGGCATCCCACATGGTCCTCCGAGCCTTCCAGGAATAACCCCTGAGTGCTGCCGGGTGTGACCCAAAAACCAAAAATCAAACAAACAAAAACAAGGAGTGTAGAAGGTAGAAAATTTTGCTGGTAAACTGCAAGAGCACTGATTCGTACAGTGGGAAAGATATGTGATCCCTACCCCCTCTATATATGCTTACATCTTTACAATTAAAAACACACAAACATATCACTTCCATTTCTGTGGGTTAGGAAACCAAGCACTGGATTCTGTATTTCAGAACCTGTCATAAGACTAAAATCCATGTGTGAAATAGGGCTAAGGTCTGGTCAGATGGGAAAGGGTCTGCATTCACTTGCCTTGTTGTCAAATTCAGTTCCTTCAGGGCTGCTGGAAAAAGGGTTTCCATCAGCCTCTTGCTGAGTGGCCATAATTAGTACGGAAACTTGCTTCAAATCTAGCAAGGCAAAGATTGTCTGCTAGGAGGAAGGGAGTTAATCTCTCTTGCAGCCTAATCTGGAAAACAACATTGCCACATACAATTAATTACAATGAAACTATTAGGCATCCAATACTCAAGGGGGAGAGGATAACACAAGAAGATGAATTCCAGGGTTTGGAAATTATATAGAGTATGTAGAGCTCCAGTAGGTGGAATCTCCTATTGTACTCATGAGCTGGTAATGAATGAACTGATCACCCTAAACTTATCTTCTCATATATAAAACCAATCTCTTACTACCTAGTTTATTGGATGGCTGGTAGGTTGAAAAAGAAACAAATCTAGCATGTGCTTTTTCCCCTCTGTCACCCTGAAGAGTAATTTTCCAAATGATTCCTTTTCTGGAAACCTGGATCTCTCAGTGGTTATATAAACAAGGAGCTGGTTGGGTGACCACCCCATCTGACAGCTTGAGTGAGAAATTAATTTCTTTCTACATCATGCCCTAATCTGGGGGGTGGATATTAATACAGCAAAACCCAGCCTAAGCTAATTGATAGAAAGTGAAGATGAAATGTGCCTTCATTCGATTGACCTGTTAATTTATTTGCCTTAAATGTTGCACTGCAGTTCTAGACACCCCCTCCCATTACTCCACATGCCCTCTAGCTATTTTTCACACTGGCCTCATTTCCTAGGACTGTCATTTTTGCCACAGAAACCAAAGATCTCTTTCTGAGTTATTGTTTGCCCAAAGGCCCAATCTGGACTGTGGTGAGAGAGCATGTCTCAGACAAAGGCGGCCATTTCCCACCCTTTGTTGGAGTTGACAAGCAGGCTGAGTAATCTGTTAGAAACCAAGGGACTGGGAGGGGACCGAATGTTACCAGCAAGCAGAGAACATACTCACACAGTTTATTCCTGTGTGTCTGGCACGATTTTTAATTGTTTCTAAAGAAACCTGCCAACTGACATGAACCATATGGAACTGTTAAAACATGGGATAACAGAATAATACAGTTGGATCATGTTTCTTCAGTTGTCTGTGAAATGCCATGTACTTTGTAAACTGAAATAGAGCTTTAAGCAACAATCACAACAAATTCCTCATTTGAAATTCCTCTCAGATTTTTCCCCAGAATGACTCCAAATGGATGGCACTCTTAGGAATACTTCATTTTCATGGCATTGCTTCAAGGAGCACTGCACTTGCAATGGTTTTTATAGACCTCTCCTATTCTATCTATGATGGATCCCACTTCCACACTCCTTTCCATGCTCCACTACAGCACTGCCTCTCCAAAATTGTTCTGGGAGCTCCTATCTGGTTACCAATTCAGCTAATGCCCCAGGTACCTTCACTGAGCAACAGGGGAGGGACTTGGCATTTCTCTACCCTTTCCAAGTAATTCTTTGGCATTGGGTTTCATAAAGACTCAATTTACAGATAAGGTTAATCCTGGTACACAGCAAAAAGAAATATATGCGATTAAGTCATAGTTATCCAAACAGGCCAAACACAAGAGAAACAAATAACATGGTTGAATAGCATGGTTGAAGCTAAGCATCACTCAATCTGTTTTTTCCTGAGTAACAATTGGGACAGATCTCCTCCAGGAGAACCTAGTGTGGGATTTCAGTTTTGTGTTTGTTCTTATAGCTCTCCTTTCATGGTCTTGAATTCATTTTTCTGGCTCTCGTGAGGCATGCCTGCCTTCTACAGTGGTCCAACTCTGACATCATGAGAATCTCAAAGAGCACTAAATCTGAATCAAAGCTCTGCCCTCTCAGTCTTTCTGTAAGAATTCAAAGTTCAGGCATTCATGCATACAAGTTAGAGGATTTCAATCCCAGGGACTAAAGTAGATTTTCTTCTGTTTGGCTCTTTAGATCCTGAAAACAGGATTCAGTGGGGCCTCTAAAATTATGACAGCATCTTCTTTCAAATATGAAACCCTACATAAGGGCTGCTCACATTGCAGTCTTCTTCAGAGTGGTGTTGTGGAAATACAAGCATCTAGATTTCAGCTCAGAACAGTGATTTGGGAAACCTGAGAGCGAAGTCCAGAAAACTTATTATTATTATTTTTGTTTTGTTTTGTTTTTTTGGGTCACACCCGTTTGATGCTCAGGTGTTACTCCTGGCTAAGCGGTCAGAAATTGCCCCTGGCTTGGGGGGACCATATGGGACGCCGGGGGATCAAACCGTGGTCCTTCTTTGGCTAGCGCTTGCAAGGCATTCACCTTACCTCTAGTGCCACCTCGCTGGCCCCTGAAAACTTACTATTTTTTATTAATGGTCTGTCAGACCCATGTGTCAGTGCTCAGGGATCATTTCTGGCAGGGTTTGGGAACCAAATACAGTGCTGGGAATAAAATCTAGAGGGACTGTATACAAGGCAAGGGCCTTAACACTTGAACTATTCTCTCTGGCCCCATCATAACTCTGATTTAAAAGCTAAACTTAAGAAAATTCTGAGGCCTATTTCTTGGAGAATTCCTCTATGAAACATTCTACTTAAGGGAACAGGGAGAGAGTACAAAGGAGCAGGCTCATCACTTGTATGCAGGAGGCCCCAACTTTGATTTCTGGCACCAACTGCCCTCTCCTCTCCACAAGTGCCAGGTGTGTACCCATGCACTTCTAGTGGGGCTCTTAGTGTTTCTAGACTTCCTTTTCCCTTTCTCCACTGACATTGAGGGACTCAAGAACATCTGCTCTTTTGAATGCCAGGGCTTCATAAAGGGAGAGAGAAAAGAAAATGAGTATCCAAGATCTAGTTGAAAAAAGGCCAAGTAAGATAGGTAAAGTAACCAAATAAAAAATATTTGTGGAGCAATACTTATTGTTGTTCATAGTTGAATCCCAGTGCCTAGGAAAAATAGCTAGTATTTTCTTAAACTTTATTGATAGATCTAGGCCTATGATGTAATAATATAACTTAGCATTCTCACTCTACTTCCTCCTATGAGAGTCTTGATGAAATATGTCTCATTTTTGGTGGAGATAATCATTAAATACTGTTTAGTGAGAGATGGCCAGTGCTGAGATAGAGCAACCCAATTAGGAAGAAAGCAAAGTGTGTGACTTTTTATCTAAATCCAAACCTTAACAGTAGGGGCTAGGGGCCGGCGAGGTGGCGCTAGAGGCAAGGTGTTCTGCCTTGCAAGCACTAGCCAAGGAAAGGACCACGGTTCGATCCCCCGGCGTCCCATATGGTCCCCCCAAGCCAGGGGCAATTTCTGAGTGAGCAGCCAGAAGTAACCCCTGAGCATCTAACAGGTGTGGCCTGAAATACCAAAAAAAAAAAAAAACAAAAAAACAAAAAAAAAAACAGTAGGGGCTAGAATGGTGGTACAAGAGGTCGGGCATGTGCCTTGCATGCTCTGACTTAAGACGGACTGCAGTTCATCCTTCCGTGTTCCATATGGTTCCCCAATCCAGAAGCATTTTCTGAGCGCATCGCCAGGAGTAACACCTGAGCATCACCAGGTGTGGCCCTCAAACACACACACACACACACACACACACACACACACACACACATACACACACACACCAAAACCTTAACTGTAGGTTGTAGTATAGGAAAGAGGTGTGTACTTGAGTGTATGAGGAATGAAACAGAGCAGAAGAAATATGAACAGAAATACAGATAGTAATGTCAGGTAGTCTCATGTTCTCCCATCATTATGTGACCAAGAACCCTCTTCTCTAAGCCTGAAGTTCTATCACTTGATTGTCTTCTACTCATAGGTCTTCATTTTGGTTCAAAAACAAGTAGTTTGAGAATGGTGGATTTCAACCATTGCTTGGACCAAAGCATCAGCAGGAGAGTTTCACAAAGTGTCCAGATAACATAGCAAAGGTCTGATTTAACAGATCTGATCATATTGGTGATTTTTTTGAAATTCCCCAGTTAATTCTACAAGGCAACCAAGATGGAAAAGCACTGCCTTTAAAGAATGGGAGTGTATTTGACATCGGAATACGAACAAGAACAGAAACAGAAGGATGACATCAGATAAGAAACAGAAGGATGAAAGAACATTGATGGGAACTTTAATATAGCAAAATAGAAGGTTGAGCTGTTCCTGGATGACTATAGTCAATCAAATGTAGTCAATCAGAAATCAGATGAGACCCATTTATTTGCTTCAACCCAGTTGAAAGCCAAATAGGTGTAAGAAATGAGAGCTGTAAGAGATTACATGATTGGGTAGAAATGACTGCTACTCTTGTAACAATTACTCCCACTTTTAGTTTGATCCTATAAAAGGCAACCATTAATTGTTTCTCATGTTTATAGGTATCACCTCTCTGAAAGTGAGAGGAAGAGAAAGTTAACGGAGACAGTGAGTTAAGATGGTATGTGGATATTCATTTACAACTTATGAAATGTGTTTAGGCATTTTATCACTCCCCCATCCCTTCCTTTCACTGATGCAATGATTGGAGGGTGAAGGTGTCACACGTAGGTTTGGCTGGGAGGTTTAGACATCTGTTCATTGGTGTTCACATATTCAGCTGCACTGTTTGCCTGCATGTCACATGCTTTATGTCTTGCTGCTTGGATACAGCACACCTTTGGACACAGAATTTGCGCATGCTTGGCAGGCCACTGTGTACTGAAGCTCCTTTACTCCACGACAGAGCCAGGCAGCACTGCTGTGAGGACTGTCTTTGGCACACATGGGTGGCACTCCCAACCTTTGGATTGCAAGGCAGCATGTTCTGCCACTGGCCATCTTTCATTTTTACACTAGGAAGTTCACAATAGCCATTAAGACCAACAAACATCACCCTCCCAATTTTACCATATCAGGCACGCTAAGAACTTAAGTGATGTGGTCAAAGTTACAGGGATATCAAGTGCTTTCAGCCTCAAATGGGACAAGAATGTGGATCTCAGCACCTGGGAGGGCCCAATGTTCACTGAAGAAAGCTGACACTGATATGGCTGACTAGGTGTTCTAATTTTCCTTCCTGCAGTTCCCATCAGTGATTCACACCCAGTCAATTAACATTCATTTTTAACCACCACCCTCTACCAAGAGATGGGGAAGATAAAGAGCAGCTTTAAAGGCAAAGTGTCACCTTCTTAGTCCTGACATTCCCTGGTCCTTCCTGAGAGTCCCTACCATAGTGACAAGCACCACTATGCCCTTTCCCCCCAAGTGTCTTCCAGGGTACAACCATCTTTTATTCCTTAGCCTCCCACATCCACTCACTCTATCAATAACATATTGTTTTCTTTGTCCTTTTTCTCAGTTTACACCTTATCTTCATCTTCAGGATCAATATATGTTATATATGTGTTAAATATTTTATGTATTTATTAATGTTGCCTTCATGCCATACATATCAGCCACTAGCCAAATGATGTCTCCCTAGATTTTTCCCAATTGTTCTCTGTTTTTCAACTAGCACTTTTACTTATGTATTTCCTTAGATTTATTTGTGATCTAATTTTTTGTATCTTTCCTATTTGGGATATTAAGAGGAAGTAAATGCACTTGACCAGGACTCAAGGTATTTTGTAATACTTTTAGTAAGTATTTCAGATGTATGAAAAATAAAAAAATTATGTAATCAAAACACTGTATTCCATCATTGACATAGTAATTTACATAGCCCTAGGTCTGATGAAACATGAGATTGGGAGTCTAATAAATTTTTCACTAAATAAATTTGTTCACAATAAAATTGTTGAGTAGTGAATGTAATGAGCCTATCTATATGTTTAGGATGATGCATTTTCTTTGTCTTTTTATTTCTGTTAGATCATTTGGATGATTTTGTAAGACAGCATCTATACCGACCAAAAGTTTACTGCTTGGTTAGATCATCTAGGAAGGCAACTATTTCTCCCAGAAACTGCTGCCTTTCTCTAATTTTTTTTCTGTGCTTTTTTTTTTTAAGCTAAGTGGTTAAAGTCTACATGCATACACTCCCCCCTCTCTCCCTTTTTCTCTCCCTCTCTCTCACTTGTACACTCCTTATTTTCCAGTGTTTCTCACTGTTGTGCCCTGTTCTTTATTGTGTCAAAACATACCACCTTAAGTATACATATCTCAATAGAATTAAGTACAGTCCTATTAAGGCACAATCTATCACTGTCTTCCATCTAGAATTTGATCTGTTCTTAATTTGGAGTTGGTTTGGTTATTTATAATCTATAGTAGTGCTTCTCTATCACTCCAAAGACCACATTTTATCAACCATCTTAGCTGAGGCATAGAAATAAGACTGTATTTGGATTTCTTTGAAGATATTTTAAGCTCGAGACCAAGAAAAATATTTTTAAAAAGTGTTAATTTATACAGGCACCTTGATTTATAATACTGTTAATGTTCCAGAAACACAAACTTGCTATATATCAGACTATCAGATCCTTCCACTAGTCTTTAGGTTTCTTCTTAGCCTCCCACCCTCCACTTAGTGAACTCAGTTCAATGCAGACTCTCAGGCTCCTTTATCACTGGTCATTGTTTATTTGCTTATTTTGTTTCTTTACATTCCACATGAGAGACATCATTTGGTCTTTGTCCTTCTCCTTTTGACTTACTTCAGTCAGCATAATCTCCTCTTGTTTCACCCAAGTTGTTCTGAACAGCAGAATTTCATCTTCTCTTGTAGCTGGGTAGCACTACTGTGTGTATGTGTGTATATATACATATATAGACACAAAAGTTATTTTATTCAGTCATCTTTCTTGGGCATTTGGTTATTTACAGATATTGGTATTTTGGATAGTGCTGCAATAAACAGACAAATGCAAATGTCTGAGTTAAGGTTTTTATGCACTTAAAGTGGAATTGCTAAGTCATTTTTTAAAAATCTTGAGACATCTCCATATTGTTTTCTATAGAAGCATTACTGAATGCCCAGATGGCATTCTCACCAACATTGGATGAGGAATCCTTTTCACCACACCCTGCCAGCATTGGTTGTTTCCAGTAGCTTTTAACGTGTGCCATTCTCATGGGGAGTGTGAAATGATACCTTATTATTCCTGGGAATTGAATTTTTCTGATGAGTGAGTGATGAGAGTTTTTTCATATACCGCTTGATTATCTATCTGTCTTCTTTGAGGAAGTGTCAGTTGAGATATGCTTCTCATTCAGTGATGTTAACTTTTGTGAGTGTTATATAAATCTTAGCTATTGGACATTTTTTACAAAATATTTTTTGAGAAATTTTTATTTTTAACACAGTGGATTAAAAATATTTCACAGTAATATATTTGGTATATAGTGACATTCATTGAATCAGGGATATTCCCACCACCAATGTTGCCCTTCCTCCACCCCTTTTCCTAGCATGCATCCCATATCCCCTTCCTCCTACTTCACAGGATGTTGTTCTATCCTAATCAACACATATTTTTCAGTGCAGAGACTTTTTAGTTTGATGTAGTTCCTTTTGTTTATTTTTCCTTCTGTTTTTTTTTTTTGTCACTGGTATTGAATCACTGAAGATTCCTTTAAAGTTAATATCCTGAAGAATTATAGCTAAGTTTTACTTAAGATATTTTTAATATATATTTTTTATTTAAACACCTTGATTACATACATGATTGTGTTGTTTGGGTTTCAGTCATGGAAAGAACACCACCCATCACCAGTGCAACATTCCCATCACCAATGTCCCAAATCTCCCTCCTCCGCACCCAATCCCTGCCTGTACTCTAGACAGGCTTTCTATTTCCTCCATACATTCTCATTATTAGGATAGTTCAAAATGTAGTTATTTCTCTAACAAAACTCATCCCTGTTTGTGGTGAGCTTCATGAGGTGAGCTGTAACTTCCAGTGCTTCTCTCTTTTGTATCTGAAAATTATTATTGCAAGAATGTCTTTCATTTTTCTTAAAATCCATAGATGAGTGAGACCATTCTGCGTTTTTCTCTCTCTCTCTCTGACTTATTTCACTCAGTATAATAGATTCCATATACATCAATGCATAGGAAAATTTCATGACTTCATCTCTCCTGACAGCTGCATAATATTCCATTGTGTATATGTACCATAGTTCTTTAGCCATTCATCTGTTGAAGGGTATCTTGGTTGTTTCCAGAGTCTGGCTATGGTAAATAGTGCTGCAATAAATATAGGTGTAAGGAAGGGAATTTTGTATTGTATCTTTGTGTTCCTAGGGTATATTCCTAGGAGTGGTATAGCTGGATCATATGGGAGCTCGATTTTCTGTTTTTGGAGGATTTTTCATATCGCTTTCCATAAAGGTTGAACTAGGTGGCATTCCCACCAGCAGTGGATAAGAGTTTCTTTCTATCCACATCCCCGCCAACACTGCTTATTCTCATTCTTTGTGTTGTATGCCAATCTCTGTGGTGTGAGGTGGTACCTCATAGTTGTTTTGATTTGCATCTCTCTGATGATTAGTGATGTGGAGCATTTTTTCATGTGTCTTTTGGCCATTTGTATTTCTTCTTTGTCAAAGTGTCTGTCCATTTCTTCTCCCCATTTTTTGATAGGATTAGATGTTTTTTTCTTGTAAATTTCTGTCAGTGCCTTGTATATTTTGGAGATTAGCCCCTTATCTGATGGGTATTGGGTGAATAGTTTCTCCCACTCAGTGGGTGGCTCTTGTATCCTGGGCACTATTTCCTTTGAGAAGCAGAAGCTTCTCAGTTTAATATATTCCCATTTGTTAATTTCTTCTTTCACTTGTTTGGAGAGTGCAGTTTCCTCCTTGAAGATGCATTTAGTCTCTATGTCCTGGAGTGTTTTGCCTATCTGTTGTTCTATATATCTTATGGTTTCAGGTCTGATATCGAGCTCTTTAATCCATTTAAATTTTACCTTTGTAAATGGTGTTAACTGGGGGTCTATGTTCGCTTTTTTCAAGTGGCTAACCAGTTCTGCCAGCATCACTTGTTGAAGAGGTTTTCCCTGCTCCACTTAGGATTTCTTGCTCCTTTGTCAAAAATTAGGTGTTTGTATGTCTGGAGAACGTTCTCTAGGCCTATTCCACTGATCTGAGGGTCAGTCTTTATTCCAATACCATGCTGTTTTGATAACTATTGCTTTGTAGTACAGTTTAAAGTTGGAGAAAGTGATTCCTCCCATACTCCTTTTCCCTAGGAGTGCTTTAGCTATTCCAGGGTGTTTATTATTCCAGATGAACTTCATAGGTGCTTGATCGACTTCTTTGAAGAATGTCATGGGTGTCTTTAGAGGGATCGCATTAAATCTCTATAATGCTTTGGAGAGTATTGCCATTTTAATGATGTTAATCGTGCCAATCCATGAGCAGGGTATGTGTTTCCATTTCTGTGTGTCCTCTCTTATTTCTTGGAGCAGGGATTTATAGTTTTCTTTGTATAGGTCCTTCACATCTTTGGTCAAGTTGACTCCAAGATATTTGAGTTTGTGTGGCACTAATGTGAATGGGATTGCCTTCTTAACGTCCATCTCTTCCCTATCATTATTGGTGTATAAAAAGGCCATTGATTTCTGTGTGTTAATTTTGTAGCCTGCCACCTTGCTATATGCATCTATTGTTTCTAGAAGATTTTTGGTAGAGTCTTTAGGGTTTTCTAAGTAGAGTATTATGTCATCTGCAAACAGTGAGAGCTTGACTTCTTCATTTCCTATCTGGATTTCCTTGATATCTTTTTCTTGCCTGATCACTATAGCAAGTACTTCCAGTACTATGTTGAAGAGGAGTGGTGAGAGCGGACAGCCTTGTCTTGTACCAGAATTTAGAGGAAAGGCTTTTAGTTTTTCTCCATTGAGGATAATATTTGCCATTGGCTTGTGGTAGATAGCTTCAACTAGATTGAGAAAGGTTCCTTTCATTCCCATCTTGCTGAGAGTTTTGATCAAGAATGGGTGTTGGACCTTAACAGATGCTTTCTCTCTGTCTATTGATATGATCATGTGATTTCTATTGTTATTGTTGTTGATGTTCTGTATGATGTTGATAGATTTACGGATGTTAAAACATCCTTGCATTCCTGGGATGAAACCTACTTGGTCATAGTGTATGATCTTCTTGATGATGCATTGGATCCTATTTCCCAGAATTTTGTTGAAGATCTTTGCATCTGCATTCATCAGGGATATTGGTCTGTAATTTTCTTTTTTGGCAGTGTCTTTGTCTGGTTTTGGTATCAAGGTGATGTTGGTTTCATAAAAGCTGTTTGGGTGTGTTCCCATTTTTTCAATTTCATGGAAGAGCCTGGCTAGGATTGGTAGTAGCTCCTCTTGAAAGGTTTGAAAGAATTTATTAGTAAATCCATCTGGGCCTGGGCTTTTCTTTTTAGGCAGCTGTTTGATTACAGTTTCAATTTCCTCCATAGTGATGGGGGTGTTTAGATATGCTACATCCTCCTTACTTAACCATGGAAGGTTATAAGTGTCCAGGAATTTTTCCATTTCTTCTAGGTTCTCATATTTAGTAGCATAAAGTTTCTCAAAGTAGTCTCTGATTACCCTTTGGATCTCTGCAATATCTGTCGTGATCTCCCCCCTTTCATTTCTAATACAGGTTATCAGGTTTCTCTCTCTCTCTCTTTCTTTGTGAATTTTGTCAATGGTCTATCAATCTTGTTTATTTTTTCAAAGAACCAACTTTGCTTTCGTTGATCTTTCAGATTGCTTTTTTGGTTTTCCACTTCATTGAGTTCTGCTTTCAGCTTTGTTATTTTCTTCTGTCTATTTTTGGTTCCTTTTGTTGGTTATTTTCTAATTTTGTGAGCTGCGTTATTAATTTATTCAGGTATGCCCCTTTTTCTTTCCTGATGTATGTTTGCAAAGCTATAAATTATCCTCTCAGGACCGCTTTTGCTGTGTCCCATAGATTCTGGCAGTTTCTGTCTTCATTGTCATTTGTTTCCAGGAATGTTTTGATTTCCTCTTTGATTTTATCTCAGACCCACTCGTTGTTCAGTAGCAGGCTGTTTAATTTCCAATTGTTAAAGTTTTTCTTCTGTGTCCCTTTGTAGCTCACATCTAATTTCAGAGCCTTGTGGTCAGCAAAGGTAGCCTGAAAGAATTCTATCCTCTTGATTTTATGAAGGTATGTTTTATGTATGAACATGTGGTCTTTCCTGGAGAATGACTCATGTACACTGGAAAAGAATGTATATCTAGGTTTTTTGGGGTGGAATGTTCTATATATGTCTACTAGTCCTTTTTCTTCCATTTCTCTTTTCAGGGCTAGTATGTTTTTGTTGGGTTTCAGTCTGGTTGACCTATCAAGTGTTGACAGGGCCGTGTTGAGGTCTCCCATAATTATTTGTGTTATTATTGATGTCTTCTTTGAGATTTGTCAATAATTGTATTAGATAATTTGCTGGTTTCTCATTGGGTGTATATATGTTTAATAGTCTAATTTCTTCCTGTTGCACATATTCCTTGATTAGTATAAAGTGTCCATCTTTGTCCATTTCCACTTTTCTGAGTATAAAGTTGGTATCATCAGATATTAATATTGCCACCCCAGCTTTTTTCAGGGTGTTGTTTGCTTGGATGATTTTCCTCCAGCCTTTGATTTTGAGTCTATGTTTGTTCTGATTATTCAGGTGTGTTTCTTGTAGGCAGCAGAAGGTTGGATTCATCTTTTTGACCCATTTTGCCACTCTGTGTCTTTTAATTGGTGAATTTAGTCCATTGACATTGAGGGAGATGATTGTCATAGGATTTAATGTCATCTTTGTAGATAAGTTTGCTGTGTTTGTTGATCTCTCTTGTCTTAAAGTAGACCTTTCAGTTTTTCCTTTAAGGCTGGTTTTTCATCTGTGAAGTTTCTGAGCTGTTGTTTATCCATGAAGCTATGCATCCTTCCTTCAAACCTGAATGTGTGTCAGGCTGGGTGCAGTGTTCTCAGAGAGGCATTCATTTCATTCAGTCTTGTCACAATATGCCACCACTGTCTTCTGGCCTTGAGAGTTTCTTGTGACATGTCTGCTGTAAGTCTTAAGGATCCTCCTTTGAATGAAATTTCCCTTTTTGATCTTGCTGCTTTCAGTATTCTATCTCTATCTGTGGGATTTGTAATTGTAACGAGGATGTATCTTGGGGTGTTTTTCTTTGGGTCTCTTTTAGCTGGTACCCATTGGGCATGTAGGATTTGATTGCATGTAGTGTTTATCTCTGGGAGTATCTCTTTGATGATTGTCTTTTACAGTTGATTCTTCCTGGGGATATCCTATGTGGGCATCTGGAACTCCAATGATTCTTATGTTGTTTTTGTTGAGTTTATCAAAGATTTCTATTTTCATCTATTCGCTTTCCTTGCGTACTTTTTCCATTGCCTGATCATTTGTCTTAAGTTTCTTTTCCAATTTCTTCTGTTGTGTTGATTTTTTTTTGCATCTCATCTTCCGGCACGCTGATTCTGTCCTCAGCTGCTGCTACCCTGCTGGCGAGGCCATCCACTGAGTTTTTCAGTTCAGCTACCATGTTTTTCAGATCTGTTATTTCAGTTTGGTGTTTTCTGATTTCTGTCTTTGTGTTCTGTTCAGATCGATCTATGCTTTTTTTGAGTTCTACGAACATCTTCCATATTTCTATTCTAAACTCCTTATTTGAGAGGTTAATCAGATGGTTGGAATTTTTTGGGTCATCTGAGCTATTGTCTTCATTCTCTGTGCATGGTGTTTGCCTGCGAGGTTTCCCCATTGTCACGCTTGTAGTGTGATTTTTTTCTGTGTGTTGTGGTGGTGTTCATTGGTTAGAAAGAGTGCGTGGCTGCGAAGCTAAGTGGAGCAGCTGCACTCTTCTGCGGCCTCTAGATGACAGTTTTTTGGGTGGTTGCACTTCCTAGGCCTCTGAGGAAAGCTTCAAGTATTCAGGAAAGAAAGATAAGCAAAGCAAAGAGTTCCCTTTAAGTCCTCAGGGTCATCCAAGGCAAAGCAGGAAGGCAGAGCCAGCCAAGAGCTCTCTGTAGCAGGGAGGATCACAGGGAGGAACCCTGATGAAATCCAGTCTCAGGTGGCTGGAAACACCATGGACCAAGATGGCTTCTGCGCCCTTCTGACTCCGGCAGAAACCAGCATGAATCAGTGTGTGTGTGTGTGTGTGTGTGTGTGTGTGTGTGTGTGTGTGTGTGTCCCGACCCACCTCTGAAGCATGCAGGATCACTGGCAGGAACACTGATGAAATCCAGTCTCAGGCAGTTGGAAACCACATGGCCCAAGATGGCTTCTGTGCCTTTGGAGCATAATTTTCAATGCATTGTTAAATATCCCTTTCTTTATACTCACTGCATTTAGAAATGGATTTCTGGACATTGATTTTGTATCTGTCACCTTACTATATTAGGTTTATTATTCTTAGGCATTTTTTGTGGAATGTCTAGGATTTATTATATATAATATATCATCTACATATAGTGATAGTTTGCCTTCTTTCCACTTTGAATTCTTTTTTTTTTTTAATTGCTGTAGAAGGACCTCTGAGCTACATAAAATATATTGGTGACCAGAAGATCCCACATACCAGGATTCCTGCTCCTCTCCTATGGGTATGGATGGAATCTGGGCAGACAGCTGGCTAATGGCCTCCTGGGCTGACCACTTAGTCCAGGGACCGAGATTCCCCCCATGCCAGACTGGTCTTTAGGGCCAGGTCTGGCAACTGGGCTCTGGGGGGAGGGGGAGGAGGGAAACTCCTCCCGTATTCATACTGGACCCCCTGCAGCGGTGTCTTTCTTACTAGTACTCATTTTTATAACCATGCGGGTGCAAATGCACCTGCACAACAAATATACCTTTTGAGCATTATCTAAAAATGTTCTTTATTCTAGACAGTTCCCAGGAAAAGAAACGGAATGCCAAATATTTGGATGATAACACTCAAATAGATCTTTAAAGTCAGTCTTTATGTGGATGAGACTTTCTGTACTGATTCCAAGCCGAAATCACAAACAATTCATATGTGTGTGTGTATATATATATATATATATATATATATATGTATATATATATATATTATATAGCCCCTGTCATGTATTGCCTCTCCCCTACCCCTGTGTCTGTTCTATACCCTCATCTCCCAATCCTGATCTGTTATCTTCCCCTAATTTAACCCTCTTTACCCTCAGTTCCTAACTCGGTAGGCACCAAGATTGACCTCCTGTCCCAACAGACCACCTTCCAGTTCCTCAGTGAAAGACACCCTCTGGGTCCCCATTCTCATGCCTCGGCAAAGAACTACAACCAGCATGCCTGCTGACTCATGCTTGATGGCCCTTCTCACCTCCACTAAATCGTGGACTGTTGCACGATACAGGAATCAGCCTCAGCAAAATCCCCAGCTCAAAGACACTATATGGTCTCATAATGCAGCAAAGCATCTCTCAAACTCAATTCCAAAGCCTGTGAATCGAAAAGTAACTTGGCTTTTACTCCTCACAAGAATATATCAAAAGACCTAATTGGGAGTCTTATATTGCCTATGGAAGCTCAATACCTATATAACAATACATCTTAAGATGTGTATTCCTAAATATACAGGTAGCCTCCTCCACCACTTGTTTTATTTGAATACCTTTTCTTTTTAACTCAGGTTTATTTATTTGTTCTATTTTAATATATATATTTTTTCTCTATCCTTACCATTTTTGGAGCTGCTTGGTACGAAAAACCTTGACTAGGATAAAAGCTCAAAACAAAACCAGACGACAGAGACTGTGTGTGCAGCCTGACATCCTTACCCTGAATAGCACCAGCAACACAGTATGACACCATACGCTTTTGTATGGGAACAGTAAAAAAAAGGGGAAACCACAGACACAGAAACAAGATCTTATCTTTTATGGATGAGAACTCACTTTTTATAGCAGAAGGGTGCCTTCCATCCTGAACATGTGTCATGTGGATACAACGTAGTCCCCAGGAGATTGGACAGTGTTAGTCCAATCCCAAACCCCAGATCCCCGATGTGGAAATGATACAGCTCCAGGCAACACCACCAGAAACTAAGCTTCATTGGGAGGTTTATAACACTGCTCTGGCTCCAACTTGTGCCAGTTTTGATATGACAATGAGGAAAGGAAAACTTGACCTAAGACCAGGCTGTCCTATCACATCACCTAACACTAAATGGAAATCAGAAGAGATATCATCCTTTGAACTGTGAAAAATAAGAGTACCAACAACAGAAAACTGACTTTGACAACCATGACTGAATATAACCTACCTTGGGACTAATAAGGAAAATACTACCCTAGGCTGTAGGCCAGGATACATAAAAACAACAACAAAAACAAGAACAACAACAAGATGTCTTATTGCAGAGGTCCAACTTGGACAACAGAGACTGAGCAGAAACTTTGGATTCATAATATCCTAGGCTTCGGCTTAGGGACTGAATGAAAACAGGGAGCAAGTGTTACAGAAGACTGAACACAACAACAACGATGGATATGAACCTTTAGAACCTAGAGATTCTATCCTAGACCTTGACCTATAACCTGCGCAAATACCAAGATTGCTAGCTACAGTGGCTTGATTTTCTCACACAAAACTGAGAGAAAACCTTCCTGGCATCACAAAAAAAGCCTTTTGGATGGGGTAATGAGTATATATAGAGCCAGGGGTTGATCCCATGATGCTATGCTTCAAGGATGGAGAAACCCTGAATCTCTTAGGCCACGGGAATTCCCTTTCTTCCCCAATGCTTACTGTGCCTATGCAAAAAAAAAAAAAAAGTGGGGGGAACGCCAAACCCTGCCACTCCAGCACCCATACTTTTTCTTGTTTTGTTTTGATTTGTTAGTTTTTGACTTTATTTTCCTTTTCTTTTTTCTTCCACTTTTCTCTTTCTTTTTCACTCTTGTGGTTATTATTTAGAGATTTATTTTTATTTTTATTTGCCGGGTTCATTTTTTTCTTTTTTCCTTTTTCCTTTTCTTTTTTTTTTCTGTCTCTTTTTTCTTTTTTTGTTAGTTGTCACCAAAATTTTTTCTCTTTTCTTCTTATCCTTTTTATCTCCAATGACAGTGGAATGGATGCTCAATCTACAACAAGCTGTAAAGTGGAGACCAGTTGCACTAGCATTCTGGGAAATAGAAGAGGGAGATATGGGATGCATACTGGGAACAGGGGCAGAGGGAGGACAGCACTGGTGTTAGGAATGCCCCTTATTCATTGTCACTATGTAACAGAAATGATGCAGTGAAAGATTTGTAATGCACTTTGGTCACAATAAAAATTAAAAGAAAAAAATATTGGTGAGAGTTGTCTTATACCTAATCTTAGAATAAACAATTTCAGATTTTTGCAGTTGCATATGATGTTTCTGTGGGTTTGTGATCTATGTTTTTTATTATATTAAAGAAAATTATTTTCTGTTCCTATCTTGTTGCAGATTTTTATCATAAATGTGTATTGGATCTTGTCAAGTGCTCCCTCTGCATCTGTTTATTGATCCTTTAATTTTTCTCTTTCCTTATATTAATACGCTATATCATGATAATTGACTTAAACATATGAGAAAAAATGTAGTTACAAATCTGAAAAACGCTTTACATAAAACATATAATAGGAATCAAGAACTGGTACTTAATCCAACACAATTCTTGGTATAAAACCCCATAAATTTCAGTGGATTTGTTACATTTTTTAATAAACAAAAAAAGATGAGCAAGGCAAGATGGCACATAAATAAAATGACACAGATAGAAGCTAAGTGTAAAGAATGAAGGCAGAGTTCTACAGTGATAGGCATAAGGCTACACTGTGTATAATATCTGTCAAAAGGGTAGATGAGAAAAATGGGTTAAAAACACACACAATACTATGGGGTTGAAGTGAAGCATTCCCAGATCATGGTCTGTCCTGGCAGTACAGGTTCACATGTGAACACCTTTAGGGGTTCGTGCCATCTGTCACTTCTTAGAGGCAACTATCTCAGTTTGGACACTTGATGGGCACATGGTATATTTAGTTTTTCAAAAATAAATTTGTTTTTGAATGGAGATACACTCCTGAATGCAATAGAAGTATAGTTGGAATTTATTGAGGTTGCAAATCCCAAGTGGAATTACACTTCTGAAAATCAAGATTTATTTAACAAGTCCTGCCCCCTCCCCACACTCCATTTTTTCCCCCCAAGATGAGTTCACTCTACCCAAACTCTAGGAAATAGGAGGCCCAGCTGTTTGTAGCATATGAGAACAACAGTTGGTGTGATCGCTGGAGTTTTTGGCTTGGGAATACTGAATTATTTGTGAGTGAAAGGACCCTGTTTCTGATTATTTGGGGACAACTGGTCATCATCTGGGGCTCTCTCAGTAAACAATAAGGATTGAAGCTGACAGGAGAAGAAATTTGGCTATGTGCTCAATGAAAGCTCATAACCACTTAGTGGCATGTGAGGTTTGTACTTTGGGGACTGTCAATTAGGCTTCAAGATAAGAAATGCACTTGTCATGTCCATCAGTTTCTCATTGGCCAACTGAGTTGCTGGATACTCTGCAGCCACAGGGGACAGATCTGAGAATTTAAGCCAGCAATGGTTTAACCTGAAAATACCCAAAGAATATGATTTCTATTGAAAGTCTGCCTAGTCTGGCAGCTGGGTGATTCCAATTCTGTTAGTCACCACACTAATAGTTACATTGCTGAATATAACCTACACCTTTTTCTTTTAAAAATTATTTTATTTTAAAGTAAATAAATTCTTTAATAGAATCACCATAAGATACACAGTTACAAAGTTGTTTATGATTGAGTTTGTCATACAATATACAATATCCTTCACCAGTGCACATGTCCCTCCACCAATGTCCTCAGTTTCCCTCCAATCCTTCCTTCTCTCGTTTCTGTGGCAGGCATCTTTCTTTTCCTGCTCTCTTTTACTTTCTTTTATTTTCCTTTTAGCCACAAAGTTTGCAAAATTATTAATGAAGGGGTATTATGCCCATCACTTTATCTCCTTTGAGCAGCATCCAGTTCTTGTCCAGACTGATCATTTCCAATTATCATTATCCTAATGGTCCCTTCTCTGCTCTAACTATACTCTCCCTCTATTTGTGTCAAACTTTTTATTATGAACAATTCCTCCACCTGGGCCTCATCTTTATTATCTCTAGATATTAATATTATACTATCCTTTTTTAATATCCAACAAATTAGTCTATCATTCTGTCTATCCCTCTTCTCTGACTCATTTAGCTCTGCATAATACTCTCTATATAATCTATGATTAAGCAAATTTTATGGCTTTATTTTTTCTAAAAGCTGCATAATATTCCATTGTGTAGATACTCCATAGTTTGTTTACCTACTCATCTGTTTAGGAACTTAGGTTAATTACAGGTTCTGGCTATTGTGAATAGTGCTGCAATGAACATAGGAGTGCAGGTGTCTTTTCAAATGCATTGTTTTTTGGGCTCTCAGGGTATATCCCTAGGAATGGTATTGCTGGATCATACAGGAGCTCAATTTCTAGGTTGGTTATTTTTTGGAGGAATATCCATATTGTTTTCTAAAAAGGCTGTACTAGTCAACATTCCCACCAGCAGTGAATGAGAATCTCTTTCTCCCCACATTCATGCCAGCACTGTAACCAACTTTTTTTTTAATGATCCTTCCCTTAGAAGAACTCAAGTACTAGCTACTCAAGAACTATAATAAATTTCCTGTGGCTGTGAATCCAGTGAGTCTGCCAAACATTGTTGAAAATTTCCAATGTTCCATGATGCATTCCCAAAATTCAATGTGTGATTGCAGAAATTCGCTTCATACTGTCAGCCAATTCATTGAGAACCCAGTGGTGCCAGGACATTATATGGTTTTCTGAAGTCATCCCACATTCAAATCCTCCATTTCATTTAAGCTGTCTGTCCCTGGATGAATCTCTGAATTTCTCTGAGTATCAGTTCCCTCCCCTTTAAAAACAGAGGGTTAATACCTTTGTTGGTTCATGTGTCTAAAGCACATAGCTCAGCATTGGGTACACAGTGAAAGGGTGGTGTTGTCTGTGCCCATCCAGCAGGTACTAAGAGAGAGTTAACCAAGATGACAAGTGTGGCTCTTGTTTGAATTTGAGTTCTGTCAGCATTAGTTAGGCCACCTCCCCCAAAATAGTTTAGGGCTTCACATGGCTCCCAGAGTATTGTAAAGTAATGGTGCCCAAATTCAATAACAACAAACATTGAACTTTGCATACCTCATCAGCCCCCATGCTTTCCAGATGTCTTTATCTCTCCCTAGTTCTTAGTAATTTTTTGTTAAGTATTTTTGTTTTGTTATGGGGACCACATATGGCAATATTGGCAGGGCTTAGCCCTGGGCAGTGCATGGAGGACCATTTGTGGTGCTGGAGTTCAAGCCAAAGTCAAGTGGGTGGAAGACAAGTCTCTTACCTCTTGTACTATCTCTCTGGCTAAGTATTTTTAATTGCTTTTATTGAATTAAATTCAGAGGCATATCAATATTTATATGTTTTAGGAGGAATAGTATCACCATATCACAATCACCACCAAAACGCCAATAACCTTCTACCACTCTTCATTGTATTATTCTGCTCTTTCTCCTCACAACTTGGCACACTTAGTTCTGAAGTCAGAATATAAAGGTTTGTATTCATTAGACACTGAATTCCCTTGTTTTGTTCATTTATATACCACCTATATATGAGATCATTTGGTATTTATCTCTCCATCTGACTTGCCTGACTTAACACAATACTCCCTCATCCAATCCATGATGTAAACAAAAGGCAAAATTTCATTTTTTCTTATAACTGA
Organism: Suncus etruscus; assembly: GCF_024139225.1. NCBI lineage: Eukaryota > Metazoa > Chordata > Mammalia > Eulipotyphla > Soricidae > Suncus > Suncus etruscus. The sequence goes on along the minus strand of NC_064858.1, from coordinate 48,631,733 downwards.
GGAGTGACTATTATGTCCACCTGTCCACATCTTCTTTATCCACTTATGTCTGTGGGCACTTGTATTGTAAAGAGATAATGATTATTGTAAATAATGCTGCAATGAACAGTTATTTATCTTTTCTGCAAGTTTTGTATAGGAACCCAAGAATAGAATTGCTGGTTCACATGCTGGTTTTATTTAGAATTTTTAAATAAATCTTCATACAGCTTTGCATAGAGGCTGAACTCAGGAACATGTCCATCAATAGTGAAAGAGGATTGTTTTCTTCTACTTACTAAGCAACACTTGTTTCTGGCTTTTTGGATGTATTCATCTCATCCAGGTGTGAGATATTTTTCAATTGGATTTGCATTTTTCCCAGTAATAAGTGAAGATAAACTTTTTTTCAAAATATGCTTGTTGGCCAGCTGTTTGTCTTCTTTGTAAATGTATCTGTTCAGAGTTTTTCCTTAACTTATTTCATTGTTACTGTGTTTTGTCAGTGTTTTGTATATCTTGGCTATTATTAGTCCTTTGTTGGTTGTATGGTATGCAGGAATTTTCTCCCATTTAGTAGGAATTCAGTAGGAACTTTTATTTCACTGGTAATTTCTTTCACAAAACTTTTTACTTTAATATAGTTTCTTACCTTTGTTTTTGTTTTTCTTGCCAATAGAGTTGAATCACTATTTTTTTTTTTGCTTGTTATTTTTCTTTTTATTTGGGATCAGAGAAGTCTTGGGAATATTCCTGGCTAATATTTAGCAATGACCCCTATTGGTGCTCAAAGTTCTATGTAGTGCAGGAAATCAGAATGCATAAATTCTTAGTATTCGACAACTTCTCAAGACTGAACTCAAAGGAAGCATAAAATTTGAACAGAAGGCCAGATAGAGAGTACAGTAAATAAGGCGCTTGCCTTGCACTGCTATTGACCTGGCTTCTATCACTGGTATCATATATGGTTCCTGAGCACTTCCCAGCAGTCACTCCAGAATCCAAAGTGGCCACTAAGCTACTGCCAGATGAGGCACACACACACACACACACACACACACACACACACACACACACACACAAAACAAACAAACAGCAACACAAAAAACTGAGTTTTTTTTTATGAGGTACAAGCAATATGTTAAAATAAGAACCAAAACGCTCTTGCAAAACAAAGTTCCAGGTCCAGGCCTAGGTAGTTTAATTAGTGAATTCTACTAAGCCTTCAATACCAACTGCCCAAATTATCAAGTTCTAAGAAACAGGAACTATTCCTAACAGGCTTTATGAGTTCAGTATTAGCCTAATACAAAATATTGGAGTTTTTTTTTAAAAAGAAAAGATGGAAGAGAAAATTACATACATAACACATTAAAAGGATAGTATATTATGACCAAGTGGGATTTACTCCAGGCAACATTCATAAATCAATTAAATATAAAAATCATATAATCATATTGAATGATAATGATGCAAAAATTTTTAACATTAAATATTTATATATGATAAATATAAATCTCAAAATGGAGACAGAAGGAGCCTACCTCAATAAAGTAAAGGCCATATAAAACACAATCTCAGCTGGGGCCAAAGCCATGAGACAGTGGGGATGGCATTTGCCTTGCACTCAGTCAATTTGTGTTTAATCCCTGGCATCACATATGGTCCCTTTAGCACTGCCAGGAGTGTTCCCTGAGGGAAGAGCAAGGTGTAAGCCCTGAGTACAGCTGGGCATGGCCCCAAAGCAAAAAAACCCAACAAAACAAGACAAACCCAAAAGCCACTTATTCCTCCCCTGTCCTACAAAACCCTTACAGCTAACATCAAACTCGGTGCTGAAAAGTGAAAAGATTTTTTCCTCTAGGATCAGGCATCAGGCAAAGACATTCATTCTACCACCATTATTCTGATTGTATCAGAAGTCCTAGCTTCTGCAGTTTAGGTGAGAAAGAGGATCAAGTTACCCAAATTGGTAAATAGTAGTTGAATGTTCACTATTTGTAGGTATTATACACACATATGTGTATGTGTATGTGTATGTGTATAGATAGATAGATAGATAGATAGATAGATAGATAGATAGATAGACACAGAGAGAGAGAAAACCCTATAGACTCTACCAAAAAGTCTATTAGAATAATGAACGGAGGGCCAGAGTGACAGTACAGAAGGTAGGGAGCTTTCCTTGCAAGCACAATCCCCAGCATCCCATAATGTTCACCAGAGTCCACCTGGAGTGATCCCTAAATGCAGAACCAGGAGTAAGCCTTGAGCATAGAGAGGCATGGCCCCAAAACAACACAAAAATAGTAAACAGAAATAGAAGACAACCAAAAAATGGAGATATTTCCTGTTCATGAATTGAAAAAGAAAATCAACATTCTTTGTTTTGTTTTGTTTTGTTTTGCTTGTTTTGTTTTGTGTTGTTTTGAGTCCCACGGCACTCAAGGCAGTGCTCAAGTGTTAATCCTGGCTCTGTGCTTAGAAATCGCCTCTGGCAGACTTGGGGGACCATATAAGATGCCAGGATTCAAATCTGTCCTGAATCGGTTGCGTGTAAGGCAAATACCCTACCGTTGTGCTATCTCTCCAGCCCCCAAAATCAACGTTTTTAAAAATTCTACCTAAAGTACTATACAAATTCAATGAAATATTCATTAAAATTCTATTCATTTTTTCAAAGACATGGGAAAAAACCTACTAAAATTTGTATGGACTATAAAACTCTCCAAATAGCCAAAGCAATCCTTAAAGGTAAAAAAACAAAAACAAAAACAAAAACAAAAAAACAACAAAACAAAAAAATCCAAAAAACAAAAAAAAACATGATAGGTATTGCGTTTTCCAACTTTAAATTATACAACAATCAAAAATAGATCTATAGAGGCCAGAGCGGTGGTGCAGTGGTAGGGCATTTGCCTTGCATGTGGCTGACCTAGGACAGACCAAGGTTTGATCCCCTGGTGTCCCATATGGTCTCCCAAGCCAGGAGCAATTTTTGTTTTTGGGGGGGGGTTTGGGGGGTCACACCCTGCAGCGCTCAGGGGTTACTCCTGGCTGTATGCTCAGAAATTGCCCATGGCAGGCACAGGGAACCATATGGGATGCTGGGATTCAAACCACCGTCCTTCAGCATGAGAGGCAAACACCTCACCTCCATGCTATCTCTCTGGCCCCTGGAGCAATTTCTGAGTGTAGAGTCAGGAGTAACTTCTGAGCATCATCCAGTGTGGCCCTCCCCCCCACCCAAAAAAAAAAAAAAAGTAAATCTGCAGAAAAATGGAGCAAAATGAGATTTCAGAGAAGATCCCAGATTTATGGGCAGCTAATCCCATGAAGGAGCTAAATACATGAAGTGGAGCACAGAAAAACTTTTTCAATAAATGATGAGAAAACTGGATAGCCACATGTTAAAAAAAAGAGTGAAATTAGAACTGTCTCTCACATCATTCATAAAAGTAAATTCAAAGTGGATTAAAATTTTAATATTAGACCAGAATCCATAGAACACATTGAAAAATATGAAAAATTCTCCAATAAATTGACTGTAGAGGAGTCATCAATGAAATAACCATAGTGGCGAAGACAACAAACCAAAATAAAACAAATTAGAGTATATCAAATTTCAAAGCTTCTTTCAAGCAAAAGAAAACTAGAAAACTAAGCTATAATAAAAAGATCACTCTACTGAGTAGGAGAAGATATTTTCACATAGCACATCATATAAAGCATTGATATCAAAGATCTATAAAACACTTACAAAACTTAACAACAAAAAATACAATGGCTCAATCCACAAATGAGGCAAGGAGACAAACAGATACTTTTCCAAAGAAGACATCTAGATACATATGCCACTAGGCATGTGAAAAAATGTTCATTGTCACTCAAAACAGTAATGAGATATTATCTCATGCCATTGAAAATGGCACATACCAAAAGTCTAGAACAACTAATGGCCAAAGTTGTGGTGAGAAAGAAACTTTCAACCATTTTTTATTGGAATATCATCTGGTTTCAGCCTCTATGGAAAGCAATATGAATATCTCTCAAAGACATAAATAGATCTACCATATAATCCAATAGTACCACTTCTCAGCATCTATTCCCAAAACACAAACATTAATTCAAAAGATTATACGTACACCTATATTTATCACCAAATTTAGTACAGTTGTCAAGTTATGGTAACAACCCAAATACAGATGAATGGGTCAAGAAATTGCAATATATATGTGTGTGGAATACTATGCAGCTCTGAGAAAGAACAAAATCATGCAAATTGCAACAACATGGGTGGAACTAGAGCCTATAATGTTGACTGAAGTCAGTCAGAAAGAAAGGGAGGGATAAAGAGTGATCTCTCTCATATGTTCAAGTTAATAATAAAGGAAAACTAAAGGGAAAAAAGTCAGTATACCAGAAGACCTAATCCGCATAATGAGTTGGGAGAATGAAAGGGAAGGGTATTGGGATCCTTGAGGATGGGAGATGGTATATTGGTGATGGGTGTAACGTGGGAGTTATTTGCATGAAGAACCATTATTAAGAGTATTGTAAGCCACAGAATCTCAAATAAAAAAATTAAACACACACAAATAATAAAATTCCATATTAGAAAAATAATAACAATAAGCAAATATACTAAAGTGGCAGTCTACAACATCAATATGTAAAACTCAATTCCATTTCTATATGTAAACAACAAACTAGTCTAGAAAAAAGTGAAAAAAAATCTTAATTACAATTCTACCCAAATTTGTAGTAATCAATTTAATAAAGGAGATGAAATGTTTATTCATCAAAAACTGTCATTTTTAAAGGTACTAGAAGAAGACACAGAAAAAAATGAAAGTATTCTATGTTTATGAACTGGAAAAATTAACATGGTTAAAGTGACTATCTTACCCAAATACATTGCAATCCTTATCGTAATTTCAATGACATTCAAAGGACATAGAATAAACATTCCTGAAATTTGTATGGGATCACGAAATCCTTCTGAACAGTCTATACAAACTCTGAGGATTGTGAGTCTGAGAGAAACCTGTGAGGATAAACACCCACTGTAACCATTCATTTATTATTCTCCCTAATAAAAGAATGGTAGGGATGTGGGAGGTGACAATGGGGGCAACCCCCTGACAGGTTACTTGATGAATACATTACTCTTCTTTTATATGATTTTTTCCCATCTAGGGAGCCAGAAGAATAGTATGAAAGGTTGAAGTTAATGCTGTGAATGCAGAATACTTGAGCTCAATAGCTGGTACTATCAGACCCCCACGCATTCCAGTAGCAACTCCTAACAAACACTTCAGGGGCAGCTCCTGAGCCAGATTGACCCCAAAGCCTAATCAATAATATAATATGAAATAAAATCCCTTTCAAAACCAAGGACAGTGGTATGCTTTTGAGTTACAATATAATTGTTATGCATTCATGAAATAAAGTTACTTAACATTAAAAGCTGTCATTTTGATTGAGGGCTAGAAAAGAGCCATGATCGTTTTTAGACATTTTTTTCAGAACTCATTTAGTTACTTCCTAATTAATTAGTCTGTTTTCTGGGAGAAAATACTTTATAATTACTAAGGAAAAAATAAGGAGGAACCCAGACTGTCTGCAGGAAAATGTGATTTCCTCGTTGGTACTCAGAAAGACTTAATCTTCTTAGTGCAGATCAACAGTTTTATTAGGAGTCATTTCCCATCATCTAGTCACTGAAGGCTAACCAAATTTTAGAGCTACCTCTTTATTGGCAACGCTAATAAGGGAAGAGGTATTGGTGATAAGGCTGAGAAGTTTAATTCCTTAACCACCCACTGTATCCATAACAGCATTTCTTCCCATCCTGAGCCCTGTACCTCAACGCCCCAGGTAGTTTCCTCCTAGTATATTTCAAGCTAAAGTCTCCCCTATGATAAATGCCAATTTTTATTTAACAAGCAAGCCAAGTCAGCATCTGGAAGTAAATCTGTAGGCAGATCTTAAATTTCCAGAAATTCTGTTGGGGAAATCTTAGTGTTTCTATAGCAACACTTTATTGTAGCATAAACCAAGTTTCAAGAGTGCTGTGTGGCTTGCTTCTACAATATATTCCTTTCAAGTCAGTGTCATACATAACAGAGGGCCTCTAATGCTGTTGGGTCGCTGCTGATTCAGTGACCCTAAAGCTTGAGCACACAGGCCATTTTTCAATGTAATATCACTTCCCCACCCAGGCTCAACACGGGAGCCATTGTTTAAACTGATGAGATGTGAGGGCAGTTAGTAAGCACATCACAATAGGAATAAGCACACAGGAGTATTTCCCATAGCCAATCAGTAGATGCCTTTAAAATAGAATATCAGGAGTTACCTATTCTATTTTTATCCATATAACCCTTTTCAACTCAAAGACCCTAACCTGATTTATCTTATGTTGTCCTGTGTACTTGTGTGCAAGCCTCATATGTCATTTTATTTCTTCCTGCTCTTCTCTTCTTTCTTGGGTACACATTTGCAACCTATTATATTCTAAGACCTAAACTGTTTTACCCATGAGACTATACCAACTTTGTTGGTTGTTTTGTTTTGTTTGTTTGTTTTGGTTTTTTAGTTTTTGGGCCACACCCGGCAGCACTCAGGGGTTACTTCTGGCTCTGTGCTCAGAAATTGCTCCTGGCAGGCACGGGGGACCATATGGGATGCCGAGATTCGAACCACTTTTGGTCCTGGGTTGGCTGCTTGCAAGGCAAATGCCCTACTGCTGTGCTATCTCTCTGGCCCCTTGTTGGTTATTTTTTTTGTTAGGGGGATGATTTACCATAAGAGACTTTGTACTTAATATAATACAATAATATTTTAATGATGTGTTTTATGCATTATATGTAATTTATTTATGTTTTCTTATCTCAAAATTCATTAAGGGTGTAAACTTAAATCCCATGCTTTGGGGAAGAAAAATTATGTAAGGAAAAAGCTGTCTCTTGGTCAAAGCTGAAAATTTTTATGCAAGGTAGCTTATTTTTACAATAATAATATGCTTCTATCATGGAAAATTGACTGTCCAAATTTGAAAGAAAAATGAGGATCTCATTAGAACTATTAGCAAGACTGGAAACAATGCTGTAATTTTTAACCTATTGCTCAGAGAGTAAAATTAATGTTCTTGACTGTATAGGCTTTGATGCTAGATGCCTGTCTTTTCAGTCCATTTTAATGATAAAGATAGATTTGCTTCAAAAGAAAAAAGGTTGCAGGTATATAATTTTTCCCTTATCTGCATGCTCCCAAGACCTTTTTTTGTAAACCTTGACTATTAAGTTGCCTGCAACTTGATTTTTGTAGAAAATGAGTTTTCAAAAGGTGGACATGAAAATGACTACCAGGGAGGAATGATTTCCAATGAAAGTTGCATTAGTACATATCTTGGGGGTGGGGGGGAAGGGAAGCTTGGATAACATCTGAAGGCACTCACCAGTTATTCCAGGCCCTATGATCAGAAATTACTCCTGGTGAGATTCAGGGAGCCATCTGGTGTGTCAGGGACTGAACCCAGATAGGCCTCATACAAAGCATATGCCCTTCACCTGTTTACTTGCTCTGTACCCTGTTAGTACATATCTTAAATCTTCACTGTTTATATGGACTTCCACTGAACCAAAGTCATAATATTTCCACTGTGTATCATAATCATTGTAAGGTAATTAACAAAACATCAAAATAACACTAGTATGTATACTAGTGATATTGAAGCAAATTCAGATTATCCTTCAAACTCTCATTTATTGAAAGAACCATTAAAAAAGCTGATATGTAGATTTTTCTCTCAGAAATTCTATTGAAATTAAGGTTTCACTTAATGTGCTTAAAAACTTTTCCTTGATATATTAGAGATTTAACAATAATTACTAATTAAGTTAAAAAGTAAGTCACTGGACAAAGTAAAAATTTTTTAAACTTTATTTATTTATTTTTGGGTCACACCCTGCAGCACTCAGGGTTACTTCTGGCTCTATGCTCAGAAATCGCTCCTGGCAGGCTCGGGGACCATATGGGATGCTAGGATTCTAACCACAGTCCTTCTGCATGCAAGGCGAACACCCTACCTCCAAGCTATTTCTCCAGCCCTTAAAGTAAAATATTTAAATTAAAATAATGTCCAAAACCTTTTCACAAAGAAGTGCTAAAAATGAACAAGGATCTCAAATGGAAATCAGGAAGAAAAATGCTAAGCAGGTTTAGGCATGTTGAATGTGGCTTCATTTTAAGCATTATATACATCCAAGTCCTTCTAAGATTATAAGGATATTTCTACTGTTTCCAGTTACAAAAAAAGTACAATTACATCCATTCTTTACCAAAAAGATAGTGCAAACTTTATATACAGGATCTTCTAGGGAAAATTGCCCTTTTCCTTATATCTCAGAAAGATAGATTCCATATAGAAAATACTACTTTTGGTTTGGATCCGGAATGAGTGAGTCATGTAATAGACCCATAACTTATTAGTAGCCTGTCTGTAATGTGTGTGGAAAATAAAACTTGATTGTATTTTCCAGGCTTTATTTAAACGAAGCCCTGATATTTTATTTTATTTTATTTTATTTTGGTTTTTGGGTCACACCCGGTGGCGCTCAGGGGTCACACCTGGCTCTATGCTCAGAAATAGCTCCTGGCAGGCTCAGGGGACTATCTGGGATGCCAGGATTCGAACCCATCCTTCTGCATGCAAGGCAAACACTTTACCTCCATGCTATCTCTCTGGCCCAGCCCTGATATTTTAAAGTTGCTTTGTTGTTTGAGCATAGCCTAAGATATTCAATTAAATATAGCTAATACATTTGAATTCATGTGGACAAGCTATTTCTACTAAAATAAAAAACAAGACAAAAATGTTTTTTATTCATTTTATTATTTATGATTTGAGGAATCTAGTAAATGTCATGATCATAAACTGTACTATATAACTACATAATATGGAAAGAAAATGAATTTTTGTTGATAATATAATTTTATACCTCTTGTTACCAAGAAAAAATAAGAATAACACAAAATTTATTAAGTTCAGCGGATATAAAATTATTTACTCTATATGAACCATATCATTACATTAGAGGGATAAAATAATAAAATAGGAATGAATATATTTTAAAATGTAATAGAATTTGGGGCTGAAGAGATAGCATGGAGGTAAGGCATTTGCCTTTCATGAAGAAGGTTGATGTTCGAATCCCAGCATCCCATATGGTCCCCTGAGCCTGCTAGGAGCGATTTCTGAGCATAGAGCCAGGAGTAACCCCTGAGCACTGCCAGGTGTGACCCAGAAAACAAAAAACAAAACAAAACAAAAAGAAATAGAATTTATAACATTTTACTGGAGGGTCATAATCTGATCTGAAGTACTTAAAATCTATGTTCATTGTGGGGGGCCGGAGAGATAGCATGGAGGTAGAGTGTTTGCCTTGCATGCAGAAGGTCGGTGCTTTGAATCCCAGCATCTCATATGGTCCTCCGAGCCTGCCAGGAGTGATTTCTGAGCACAGAGCCAGGAGTAACCCCTGAGCACCGCCAGGTGTGACCCAAAACCCAAAAACAAACCCTCACAATCAAAATCTATGTTCATTAAAAGCAATATTTATTATTAATTAAAAAATTGTTTTTCTGAGCCAGAGCAATAGTACAGTGGGTAGAACATTTGCCTTGCATGCTATCAACTGGGGTTCCCCTGGTATCCATATGGTCCCCTGAGCCACCAGCAGTGATTTTTGACCACAAAGCCAGGAGCAACCCCTAAGCACTGCCAGCTATGGCCTAAAGAACAAACAAGCAAAAAGAATGTTCTTCTAAAGATATATAAACTTAGTGCAACAACAATAGAATTCCAATGGTGTTTTTGACACAGCTGGTTGTGGTTAGGGGTCATTCCTGGACTTGGGGAACAATATGTAGTGCTAATACAGAAATGAGCTGGGGGGAGGGGGAATGAGACTGAATTAGCCATATGCAAAGGCAAGTGCCTATACCCTTGTATTATTTTTCTGCTTCAATGGTATTTATAATTGGGAAAATAATTAAACGTATGAATAAAGAACAGGGGCATAAAATACATTAAATTTTCTTAAAAACACTTTAATAAACAGCATAGTAGTGATACAAGACTGTACTAAAAGTAGTAAAGACTTATAGAGACCTCAGAATATATCTTAGTACACAGACACATTTAACAAAGGTGGTTTTTCATTCTGGAGTACATTTTGCTGTTTTATCACAACTGGATTAAATCCTTAGAAGAATATTAATGTGGGTGCCTAATTTATATTATATCCAAATTCCTGATGGATTACATAGTAGAAAGTAAAATAATAACTATTTTAAAAAAACTACAGTGTACCTAGAAAATGAAGAAATCTGTTGAAATTAGACACACACATACATTTTAAGATATACATATGTATATCTTATATTATATTATCTATAATACCTCATAGGACAAGAAATGCCAAGAACAAATGTTACCAAGAAAACAAGTTAGGGAAAATAGTTTAAACTCAAGGTCAGATAAGACCTAAGACTACAGCATACAAAAATGTCTTTCACATTTGAATGGGATACAAACAATAGACAAAATAGCAAAATGGGGGTGGAGATATGAAGACAACCAATAGGAGCCCGTATGATAAAAAGTTTAACCTTCCCAACAAGTAGAGAAATGGAAATTAAAATTGCTATGATGACAGCCAACAGAGTGGCAAAAATAAAATTGTGATTGCGCCTATTATTAGCGAAGATGGGAGATAGGACAAGGGCACTTTCATACTTCACTGGTGAAAATATAAAAAAGCAATTCATGATCTCTATTAAAAATTTAAATGCATATGTAATTCACCCCAGCAATTCCACTACTGAGACTCTATACTGTAGAAATAAAATGCCTGAGTATATAAGTACTTATAGCCAAGAATGATTATTGCAGCATTATAATAAAATTTGGTAGCAAATCAAAAGCTCATTAATAAAAGAATAGCTGGATGAATATTGATACTCTACAGAACATTATAAAATAACTCATGTTTTACATTATTTGCCCTAGAAGATTTTCCATTATATATTTCCATTATCTTTCAAAATATATTTTATGCTACAGATAAATAATTTATCCAGAGTCCCTTTAAAATTGACCCATTAAAACTGATTGTTTAGGGAGATAGTACAGAGAGATAGTACATTTGCCATTCATATAGCAAACCCTAGTTCAATCCCCAGTACCCCTAAGTTCCCCTGAGCTCTATCAGGAAGGATCCTTGAGTGCAGAGCCAGGAGTGAGCCCTGAGCACTGGCAGGTATGACTCTCACAAAAGATACATGTATATATGTATGATTATATATTTTCCATATATTTAAATATATACATTACTCATAAAATATCTGCCTGCAGACAATGAATAGAGAGTTGCTAAAATATTAACAGTTGCTCGTCCAGAAAAGTGATTTTGAGTGGCTTTTACTTTCTATTCCAGTGTATGATTAATTTTGGTGACAGTGGACAGTGCATAATTTTGCTTTATATCAGGAGAAAAATTACAGACTTACTTTGTTGTGAAAAGGAATAAATTGAACAAATGCTTAAAGCTATATACTTGACTAGAGTTATCTCAGAATAAGTTAAAAAAGAACAGTAAAAACATGCACAAAATGGGAATAGAGTAATAATACAGAAAATAGACTTTTGCTTTGCATGTAGCCAACCTGGGTTTGACCCCTGTACCACATATGGCCCCATGAGCACTATCAGGAGTACTCCTTGAGTACAGAGATGGAAATAAATCCTGAGCACTTTCAGAAATGATTCAAAAGATCCACACTTAAGATTTTGGTAAATAAATTATGGTCCCTCTACAAAAATAGTACAAAGTCAGTATCTAAAATTATGTGGATAAACTATTTTTTTTTTTTTTTTTTTAACAAGTCTTTTTTTTTTTTTTTTTTTTTTTTTTTTTTTTTTTGGTTTTTGGGTCACACCCAGCAGCGCTCAGGGGTTACTCCTGGCTTCATGCTCAGAAATCGCTCCTGGCAGGCTCGGGGGACCATATGGGACGCCGGGATTCGAACCGATGACCTTCTGCATGAAAGGCAAACGCCTTACCTCCATGCTATCTCTCCGGCCCTTTTTACTTTATTGTTAACAAAAAGAAAACCTACTAAAATGTATGCATGGTATTCTATTTGTGAGGAAAATTTACTTTTTGTTTTTGACTATTTAAATGTTTGTATATAAATACATATAATTTATATATACAAATCAAACATGTTTTGAAGGGCTCATACATACCAAAATATATTAATAGGGCTCATCACTTGGTGCCAGGCTTTTATTTTCTTTATCATGTGTGACAAATTAACAAAGAAAATGTTATATTTTCTTGTTCTTTTTCTATCACTTCTCCTCAATTTAGACTGGTTATGCTTTGATCCTGAGGATGAAGAGAATTTACCTGTAAAATGAAAAGTGATAGTACAGAGTGATAGTACAGCAGGTAAGGCGCTTGCCTTGCACATGGTTGACTTAAGTTCAATACCTGACACCCATATAGTTCCCTAAGCCTGCCAGGAATCATGATACCTGAGTGCAGAGCCAGAAGTAGGCCCTAAGTACAGCTGAGTGTGATCCCCTCCCAAAACAAATAATAAAACAAGTAGAATGTTTCTAGAATCCCTCTTAGAAATTTGATTGTGGGGCCGGCGAGGTGGCGCTAGAGGTAAGGTGTCTGCCTTGCTAGCCAAGGAAAGATCGCGACCGTGGTTCGATCCCCGGCATCCCATATGGTACCCCCAAGCCAGGGGTAATTTCTGAGCACTTAGCCAGGAGTAACCACTGAGCATTAAACAGGTGTGGCCCGAAATAAACAACAACAACAAAAAAGAAATTTGATTGTCTTAAAATATGATTTCCATTAAAGGTAATGGGATGTTTTGCTTATCTGCATTTTCTTCTCATTTGGTTTTAAGATGAAACATGAAAAGGCTATTATCAACTTGATTAACCTAATGATAGTAGTACCAAGTAAGATTGATTTTTAAAAATGTATTTCCTGTGTCACTCACAACCATTGTCCATGTATCTTAGTAACATGATGTAGACATTTCCACAGGATTTGTTTATGCACTAGGTATCTGAAGACAGATCTATCACTTCAAATTCACAGCTTGCTTTTTATGGAGGAGGGGGTTGGGTAGTGGGTCACCTGGGTATAAAAGGGCTTATTTGTGGCTCTGTGCTCGGGGCTCACTCCTAGCAATGTCATATGCAGTGCTGGAACTCAAACCAGGGTTGGTAGTATGCAGTGCAAATACCTTAACTCCTATACTATGTCTCTGACCCCTTATATCTGGTTTCAATCCACTTGACCCAATTCACTCAATCTGATTCCAACTTACTTCTGGCCACTTAACAGAAGCAAACACTTCCTTAGAGGATGCATTTTGGCTGCCTCCAAATGCATCCCAAAGACTATGCAGCAGACTCTAAAGGAGCTCACAAATGAAGAGTCCAGAAGTGCCTTTGAAGAACAGCTGTGAGTGCACTTGCTTCTCCTCCAAGATTAGCTCAGGGATCTAGCCACACATTGAGCTTGCTTGCTGCTTATCCTTTTAGAACCCAGGTATGAGGCTAACCTTCTCTCCAACCTGTTGCCAACTTTTACCTAGATTTATCACAAGGCATAAGAAATAAGAGATCCATTTATCAATTCTTTGTATAATTTATACCCTATGTATACAAAGAAAAATTTAAATGCTTACATGTAAATTAATTTTCTCTTAAAATTAATAAAAAGCAAGGAATGTGGGCTAAAAATTTACAAATGCCTTTTTTTCTGTTTCATATTAATAGAAAGAGTTTAAATGTTTTTTCCTTATAATTTGCCACCTGACTTAAAAAAATCAATTCTTGGAGCCGGAGAGATAACATGGAGGTCGGGCATTTGACTTGTATGCAGAAGAATACTGGTTCGAATCCCGAATTCTTATATGGTCCTCCAAGCCTGATAGGAGCAATTTCTGAGCGTAGAGCCAGGAGTAACCCCTGAGCGCTGCCGGGTGTGACCCAAAAAAGAAACAAGCAAAATTAATTCTCTTTACTGAGATATTGTGATTTGCAATGATATTAAATTATTATTTTGCATGCCCACAAATGTAGTTGCCATGTCTGCATGGACCAATACCATAGACTCACTCTGTTCTAGAGAGAGATATAAATGAACCTGTGAAAAATTATGTGTTCATCTGCCATGCAGCTGAAAGCTGGCAACCTCAGAGGAGGGGGCAGGTCAAGCCCCTGTCCTGCTGAAGCCATACCTACTGTATCCATTACCCATAATCACAGCTTTGCCTATGGCCCTGCTTCACCATTCCTCTGTAATTCTCTACAGAGACACTAATCTGACTAAACTCCAGGTATGCCAGTATTTGAATTGCTATTCCCAGGACATTTTTTTGAAAGTGAGTGCAGGCACCCTTTCCACTCTCTTATACATCCAGAGTCCTGGCAGACCAAAACATGCTCCTCAAAAGCTGCAGTACCAATAATAGTACTTTAAATTCCTGGACCATGTTGCCATGACTTCTTTTTTATTTGATACTGCCATCGCTATAGAAACCAACCAATTTAGATACTAGTGTGTAGCTAAAGTCACTTAATGTTTAGAAACAAAAGAAATAACAGAATGGTCAACTAGTCACAACTTACTAAAAATTTTGACTGGTTTAATGACCTCATTTGAGATACAATCATTTTCTCAATTTACTTGCCATTATACTTTTTTTTTCCTTTCTCTTTTCCTCTTTCTTTTTTTCTTTCTATTCTTTTTTAAAATAATTTTGCTTCCACTTATCTGGAAATAAATGTATTATGATCAACTATGTGTGTGGTACTTGTTCTTTAAATAACCTAAATTAAAAAAATGATTTAGACTTAACAGTGCTACTATGCCACCTATAACCAAAGGGTCAGTATCTCTCCACTATTTTCCCAAAGGCCTTCTCCATCACTCTACTTCTGCCCCTTATTTGAATCCTTAATCCTGTTGGTGATAAGAAAGAATAGTTAGTGTGAAGCAGGTGAATTATATAATGGTGACAGTAAAGAAATCACAACAATATCTAGTTCAGTTATATACAACACAAGTGTGCAAACAGAGACTGTTTCAGACACCTTTGTTAGGGAAGTTCCCACATGTGAAATCTGTCAAACTTTCATGTCCAGATTGACATCTTAAACAAACTTTGATGGGATTTATTGGACTTTTCTGAATCTACTAAAAGCTGTCTTTTGTTTCACCTTTTGTAAGAGAGGTTGAAAACCTCCATTTTTACTTAGATGAGCTTTCAGTGCTTTTTCTTACAGGGCCTCCCTATTATTTAACTGATGGTTTCCAGGCATTCTTTTATCTGAATGATAAAGTCAGTGAGAAAAACACAGCTCATGAACTTGAAGAGTAGAACATCATCTGGTTTTGAAGGATAAGAAGTGATGACAGATATACCATGCCCTGCATTTTGCTGAGAGGAAGGAGCTTTAGATTCCTTGCTTTTTACCTTGTTTTTATTTTAGTTGAGGCCTTCCAAAATTTGAGTAGGATTTTCATTATGCTGAGTACTGTCAACATATATAAAAAAATTAAATTGAATCAGTGGTGGATGACAACTTAAATTTGTCATAGGTGACTTTTTAAGGAGAATATAAATATATTTGACATACATCTTCAGAGATACCCTGTTTTAACCTGAAAACTCATTCCTCTTTTAGGTCTCACTCTCCTCACCTCCATCCACTTTTGACACAAATGCTAAAAGAAACTATTCAGACTTATGTCCCAAAATGAAGTTGAGTTGATAAGTACTGTATTTTCTGGCATATAAGAGGACTGGATGTATAAGAGGACCCATTACTTTTCCTGTTAAAATATAGGGTTTGGGCTATATTCACGGTAGAAGACTACCTCTCTTTTAACACACACTAAATGGAAATTAAAAAACGTAAGAGAAAAAGAGTAAACACTCAAAGGTTAACAATATATGTTGAATAAAGTAAAACTCTGGAGTGCCAACAATCATTTTACATTTGTTATTTGTAGTGAGTGACCATGATTTTTTACTTGTGATCTCCAATGAGAGCAGGGAGAGGGGTCCCCTCCAAGAGCAGCTGGATGGGGTGCAGTAATTAATAGGACAGTTAGAGGGAGACAGAGCGCCTCCTCTGTGTCCCATAAAAGCTGAACAGAGGATTGAGCACTGGAAAGCCGCATACCCAGCTGCTGGATGAAATGCAGCACTCAGTAACTCAGCTCCTCTCTGTGTCCTGAAAGATGAATCAGGATGAGCAGAGGACTGAGTGAGGATGCCTGGCAGCTAGATGGGATGCAGTAGTAAGAGGGGGGTGGGTCACTCGTTCCTGAAGTTACTGCTTGCTGACTCTAGGTGTGGTGATGGGAACAGCTGTAACATTTAGATCTCTCAAACTAGTTCAATTCCAGGAAGACTGAATTCTTTTTTTTTAATATATTTTTTATTTAAGTAATATGATCATTTTTGGGTTATAGTCATAACCAGAACATCCCCCTTCACCAGTGTAACATTACCCCCTCCCCCCTTTCCATCCCCTGCCTGTATTCGAGACAGGCATTCTACTACAGTTATTTGTTTTAAAGTTCATTAAGTTGTATTTTTTTTCCCTTAAAGGATAAGAGTAAAAAAATATAGTAAGGGTGTGATAGTGGCAATCACCGTTGTTTGCATAGGTCCAGAAAAATGGGGAAAAATGGAAAAAAAATCCTTGACCTGATTACTAAAAGGCCTCACCACAGAAGTTTATTGGCAACAGACTCACTCTGGGTTCCAGGCATACCAGTACGTCTAACTCGAGTCATTATCTGTGGTCCCAGTGAAACTTTTTCACACTTTAGCTATTTTTGGTATCAGATTTTTATATTTAAAGACTCTGGATTCTGTGCATTTCTTTTATCGATGTCAGGCTGATGTGGAGCATCCTCTAGTTTCAGCATACCATTAAATGTGTAATGATCTGCCCTGCATGCAGACTGTTGCTGAGTCATCTGAACAACCACTACTTTTAAGAAGTTTTTCCATGGGTTAAAAAGTCGTCTTGGAAGCTCTCTCTCTTTCTCTTCTTCACTCTATTTCTTTCTCCCTTGCTAATTGCCACCTGAGTTAAAGTTTTTCTTTCCTTTACAAAAAAAAAAAAGTCATCTTGGGGCCAAAGCAAAGGCAATGAGTGGTAAGGCATCTGCCTTGCCAGCACTAGCCTAGGACAGACCACGGTTCAATCCCCCAGCATCCCATATGGTCCCCCAAGCCAGGAGCAATTTCTGAGTGCATCCAGGAGTAACCCCTGAGCGTCACCTGGTGTGCCCCCCCAAAACAAAACAAAATAAAACAAAAACAAAAAACAAAAAAAAGTCGTCTTATAAAAATACTACCAGCAAAGAGGTGGTCCCAGGCTCTGTGGATCAACAAGAACTGAATATTTGTTCTGGGATAGGTGGCTTAAGGATATGATATCCAAAAGAAAGTGGGAGGGAGGAATAGAGATTGAGTCAAAAGAAGAAGAAAAAGAGAAGAAGGGCCAGTCAGTCCCAGGTTGGGGTCTGGGAGATGCATTTTCTCAAGGCACAAAGATGAAAAAGGGGTCCAGGTATATTGGTATCCTAGTAAAGCTACAAGTACACAGAAACAAGGATCTTGATTGTGAATATAAAACATATTGCTTTTAGATTACCATATTTGCTGGCGTATAAAACAACTGGGCATATAATTTTGCAGTTAAAACATAGGTTTAGGCCTACATTCACTGTATCAGACAGAATGTTCCTGTGCTGCAACTGTATGTACCACAGTGAGCCAATCACAACAAGCAAAGGTTCAAAGGTTACACTATAATAGACTTCCTCTCTGACTCTGGCCAATCTGAGTAGACTTTTTACAGTGTAGATTCTGGTCCAGAAAATTGTCTAATTTGCATGCATAAAAAGTCTGCTTGGATTGGCTGAGTTAGAGAGGTGGTCCGAACAGCCTTGCAGTGATTGGTGCAGGATCAAGTTGGAAAATTCTTTTTGTGGCAATATTCAGACAATTTTCGTTTAGCGACATATTGAGACATTTTTTGGGATATACTCGGTGTATAAGACGACCCCCAATTTTCGGTTGACTTTTTTTTTGTTTCAAAAAAACTTTATCGCAGCACTCAGTATAAATAGCCAAGTCTTGGAATCAACCTCGATGCCCAACAACAGATAATTGGATCATAAAGATGTGGTATCTATACACAATGGAATACAACATGGCAGTAGAAATGATTCTATCACAGACTTTGCAGCAACATGGATGGACCTAGAACATATTATGCTAAACAAAGTAAGTCAGAAGATGAAAAATAAACACAATGATAGCACTATTCTGAAGCACTTAGTAACTACACCATATATACAACTAATATTCAAAGATCAAATAACAGGACTTAACAGGGTAGAAACTCCAAACACTGTAATACCACACATATACTGGGCAGAAGTGCCCAAAACACATGAAAGAGGAACATAATAAACTCTCGACCACACATTAAACCATAAAGAAACCAGCAACTGCAAAAACAGCAGCATAGAGTGAACAGGTATGTAATCAGCCTGTTATTGCAAAGGCTCATAATAATCTCTTAGGGATCTTATACAAGGTTACAGGTAAAGAATACCACGGGAAATCACTGACTACAACCGAAGTATTTCAAAATAATAGGTGTTAATGCCTGAAGCTTAATATATTTAAAGTAACCTTTCAGCTTTTCTGTCCACAGGCGTTATTGGATACAAAGGATGGACAACCTAAGATGGCATCTCAGAGCTAAGCCACACGAGATACCATACCCAGGTTGCATTACAAAATTGTCTGGACAAAACTTTTTAACACAACCTTTATCTCTAGGGCATACCTTCTTTTAGGACCTGAAACATGTGACCAGCCAGACCACCAAAGCAGCAACGGTGACCTGCAGACTTATACTACGGGCCTACTCATCGAACATATTCAAGCAAAATGACCTGCCCCTGCTCTTTTCACCTCTCTTCTCACTAGTCCCTCTTCCTTTTTTTTTCCCTATTTAATCTTATTTTCCCCTTTCTTCCTTTCTGCCCCTTCCAAATACTCTTCCCTATCCCCCTTCCAGGAATCCGACTACCCCTTCACCCCTCAATCCCATCCAGATTTTCCAATTTATTAAAACTCTTCACCCTCAGTTCTTAATCTATTAGGCATCAAGACTGACCTCCTACCCCCAACGAACCAGTACCCAGCACCCGAGGGAAGGGACATCCACTCAAACCCACACCTCGTCCCTGGCAGGAAAAGACAACCAACACCCCTACTGACTCATGCTGTGTGGCTCTCCCTGCCAACTTATCCTAACGTGGACTGTTGCTGGATAACGGACTTAGCCCTGAAAGGACTCCTAATGCAAGAACTTTACACAAGACCCCCCCCCCTTCAAATCTTTTACCAATCTCAAGAAGGGCAGGGTGTGCGATGAAAAGGTGCCTGGGAACTTACACCCCACAAGAAAGTCTCAAAAGGCAATGGGGAAACCTATACTTCCATCATAAGTATAAGACCTGTATAACACTACCTCTTTATTTTTTATTTCATTTTACTTAAAATCATTTTTCACTATACATATGTGAGCAAATATATATTTTTTATTTCTATTTTTATGTTTTTTGGGTGTGTGACTTGTTTCTCTGTTCTTTTCACCCCCAAATGCACCTGCAATATAATGAACATTACTTCCTGCAAAAGCACACTAAAAAAGGGGAAATCCCACATATATAAACAAGCTCTTATCTACTAAGGATAGGAACTCATACTTATTTACAATACAGGGGAATCTCCCACCTTGAAAATATGTCATGTGGATCCATCTTAGACGCCAGAAGATTATACACCGACCGTCCAGACTTGAATCCTGAACCCCAGACATAGAATCGACACAATTCTTCACAACAGCTACAGGAAGCAAAGCCCATCTGGGACATTCTGAATACTAATCGATCTCCAACATGTGCCAGTTCTAATATGATATCCTGACAACGAGGAAATTGGGAACAAATGGACATAACAACAGGTTATCCTACCTTACCAACTAATGATAAAACAAAATCAGAAGACTTACCACACTATGGGCTGTGTAAAAGCCAAGAATGTGATCTACAGATGACCAGCTGATAGAACCATGACTGGGCAGTATATATTCTGGGACCAACAAGAAAGCCCTAGTCTAGGGTTTGGTCTACGTCATGCATAACAATCATGACCTCTAATTCCAGAGTCCTGACTGAGGCAATTGCAACTGAACGGGTCTTCTGGAAACATAACGAAAGACGATATCCCAGGCTCCATCCGAGTTTCAGCACAAGGGCCAAGACCACTAACAACAGAAGACAGATTAAAATGACATCGAGGAAACAGAACTTCTAAAATCACAAAGAAAGTCTTCATCATAAGTTCCACTCCTTGACCTGTGCACAGACTGAGACCCCTAGATTTAGAAGTCTGTTTTTATCATCCAGATAGGAGCAGAAGTCTTCCATACGGCACAAAAACACCAAGGGGAGAGTAAATGAACGTGAAAGGAGTCTATAGATAATCCCATGGCAATATATCCCAAGGGTAGAGAAACCCTGTATCTCTTAGGCCAAGGGGATTCCCGTATCGGTTGACCCCAATATTTACTGGGCCTATGCGGGGGGAGGGGAGAAGAGACAAAAACACTAAATAATCCTTCTTTTTTATTTTTTTATTATTTTTTTATCTAGTTTTGTTGATTTCTTTGTTTTGGGGTAGATATTAAAAAAAGATATATGATCACTAATAGTAAGCCAGACAAAGAAGGATCCACCTACTCTAGCAGCCCGGGTGTATGGGTTGTAGAAAGGGAACTGGGATGGGGGGAGGACATATTTGGTGATGGGTTCAATGTTAATATGTACCT
Organism: Suncus etruscus; assembly: GCF_024139225.1. NCBI lineage: Eukaryota > Metazoa > Chordata > Mammalia > Eulipotyphla > Soricidae > Suncus > Suncus etruscus. The sequence goes on along the minus strand of NC_064858.1, from coordinate 48,610,717 downwards.
AAAATACTACTGTGGAAGATATGTAAGCCATTATGAAAAAGAAATTGTGTTTTAATCAGAAACTTTCTTTGACTTACATGTATTGTTATATTATATTAATTATATTATATGTTATGCTATGTTACTATATTGTTATGTTAGTTTACCTCATTATGTTAATCAATTTTGTCTCGAATAAATTCTTACAATAAAAAAAGTTGTCTTATATGCCGGAAAATACGGTAACATCTTTATTTTCAGATGTCTTATCTTTTTATTGATTTATCTTTTTCTTTTGTTTGGGGGCCCACATCCCATGGTGTTCTGCCTTACTCCCAGATATGTTCTAAGAGGAGGGAAACTGCATGCCATAGTATCCTGGGATCAGGCAGGTCTTGGGATCAAATTTGAGGCTCACACAAGTAAACCATGCATTCAAATAATTTAACACACAATAAAGTACATTTTAAAAGACAAAATCACATTCTATATCACAATCCATCATATGTATGAAAAAAATTTAAACTAACATTTCATAAATATTTACTATTACATGATACTCTTTAATCTTATCTGGCCTTCTGTTTACTTCCTTTTCTTGCATTTCTAAAGAGGCTCATTATGCTCCACAAAACTAATTCTATAATGTACAGATGAATGTGATCTGCATACTAAGGTCATTTCTTAGGTCTGGGTTGGAATTCAGTCACTCTTCTGTGTCACAAAGACCCTCCCCATGGCTATGCCCGCCCCAGCCCAGTCTCATTGCCCACATCCTCCAGCAAACCTTGGTCCCACCTTTGCCTGTCTTCTTTCCCCTTCTCTCTCACAGCCAAGGATGGCTCTCCCTCCCCCTCCCTTCATACTCCCTCTCACCCCTCTCTCAATCCATTCTCTCATTTCCCTTAAGCCTCAGTTTTGTTTGTTTGTTTGTTTTGGTTTGGTTTGGGGGCCACACCCGGTGATGCTCAGGGGTTACTCCTGGCTATTTGCACAAAAATTGCTCCTGGTTTGGGGGATCATATGGGACACTGGAGCTCGAACCACAGTCCCGAGGTTAGCACATGCAAGACAAACACTCTATCACTTGAGCCACCACTCCAACCCCTGTCCTCTGTTTTATAGCCTTTCTCCAAATAGGGAGAAATTGGATCAAGACCATTGTAGGGACCTATCAATGAGCACAGTTTTTCTTTCTAGAAATCACGCCTCTTTTTAAAAATATTATATTGAAACCATTGTGATTTACAGCGTTCTTCATAATTGGGTCTCAGACAATCATACATTCATAGTTGGGTTTCAAGGCCAATACCACCATCCATGTTGACCTTTCTACACCAATATTCTCAGAGTGCATCCTATGCCACCACTCCTGCCCCCCAGCCTGCCAGCATAACAAGTCCATTTTAAGTTTTGATTGTTAAAGTTTGGATCTCATAATTTCATTGTTGTTGATTTTGGCTTGGATATTTAGCTTTTTAATACCACTAATGCACCTGAAACCACGTGTTACCACGTGTTTCTCTTGTGTTTCTCTTTCTTCACTTAATTTCTTTCCTTCTCCTCACTATACTCTGGGGCCAAGAGTGTTTGAGGCAATTCCTATTTAAACCATTGGATTTCTTCATGCACTTATTCTAAAAACCACATATATGTGATGTCATTCTACATTTCTTCTTCTGGCTTACTTCATTTTACATAATATCTTCTAGTTTTATCCATGTTACAGAAAATTGTGTGAGTGTGCATCATTCTTTACTGCTATGTAGTATTCCATTGTATATTTGTACTACATCTCATGATCCACTCATCTGTTGTTGTACATCTAGGTTAATTCCAGTGCTTAGCCATTGTAATGATTTCTTCAATAAATAGCATCTTTTTGTTTGTTTGTTTGTTTTTGTCCCCAATTCACAATACAGACCAGGCAAAGGGCCTGGGTTGAGGTGTATATGGGGTGCATTTATTGTACCTCCTCTTTTTATATAGTCAGTGTAAAGAACACAGCCTATGATAAGAATTGGAAGGCCTTATCTTTTCTTTTTTAATTTAATATATATATATATATATAATCCTTCACCAATGCAGCATTCCCATGACCAATATCCCAAGTGTCCTTCCTCCCCACCCAACACCGGCCTGTACTCTAGAAAGGCTTTCTACATCTTTTTGGATCAGTGTTTTTCTGTCCTGGGAATAGATACCCACAAGTGGGATTTCTGGGTGATATGGCAGATTGGTTTTTAGTTTACTGAGAACCCTCCATGATGTTTTCCTCAGGGTTTGAACCAGGCAGCCTTCCCATCAACAGTGGAACACAATTGTGTCCAGTGTTTTTGTTATGTGCCAACCTCACTGAAGTAAGATAACTTACTGTTGTCTTAAATTGAATTTTCCTAATGATAAGTGAAGAGAATTTTTTCATGTGTCTGCTGGCCATCTATTGTTCATCCTCAGATAAGTATTCGTTCATTTCCTTTCACCCTTTTTTTTAAATAAGTTTATATTTATTTATCAAGTGAAATCACATTAATAATACAAAAGTTAGATCCATTTTTACATTTTGATTCATTATTGGACTACAATTAAGCAACAGTAACACCAACCAAACAAAATATTTGAAAAAATTTGGTTAATACATCGCTGTAGTTATGATTTAGGTAACTGAATTAAATGACATAGTTGCTGATTTTATTTAAAAATTTATTTAAAAATGCAAATTCTTAGTCAAAATTCACTACAATGAATCCTCATGAGATCTCTGATTTACTTTCTTGTTCTGAAATTTTTTTAAATTTTTATTTTGATCATATTGGCTTACATATCTTTCACAGTAGTATTTTAGGTACATATTAACATTGAATCAGGGGAATACCCATCATCAAATTTGTGTGACACTAATATGAATGGGGTTGTTTTCTTCCCTATCATTATTGGTGTATAAAAAGGCCATTGATTTTTGTGTGTTAATTTTGTAGTCTTCCACCTTGCTATGTGAATCTATTGTTTCTAGAAGCTTTTTGGTCGAATCTTTAGGGTTTTCTAAGTATAGTGTCATGTTATCTCCAAAGAGTGAGAGCTTGACTTCTTCCTTCCCTATCTGGATTCCCTTGATATCTTTTTCTTGCCTAATTGCAAGGACTTCCAATGCTATGTTGAATAGGAGTGGTGAGAGAGGACAGCCTTGTCTTGTACCAGAACTTAGAGGGAAGGCTTTTAGTTTTTCTTCATTGAGGATAATATTTGCCATTGGCTTGTGGTAGATGGTCTTAACTATATTGAGAAAGGTTCCTTTCATTCCCATCTTACTGAGAGTTTTGATCAAGAATGGGTGTTGGACCTTATCAAATGCTTTCTCTGCGTCTAATAATATGATCAAATGATTTTTATTTCTCTTGCTGTTGATGTTGTGTATTATGTTAATAGATTTACAGATGTTAAACCATTCTTGCATTCCTGGGATGAAACCTACTTGATGATTTTCTTGATGGCACTGGATCCTGTTTGCCAGGATTTTGTTGAGGATTTTTGCATCTGTGTTCATCAGGGATATTGTTCTGTAATTTTCTTTTTTGGCAGCATCTGTCTGGTTTTGGTATCAAGGTGATGTTGGCTTTATAAAAGCTGTTTGGGAGTGTTCCCATTTTTTTTTTCAATTTCATGAAGGAGCCTGGCCAGGATTGGTAGTAGTTGTTCTTGAAAGGTTTGAAAGAATTCATTAATAAATCCATCTGGGCCTGGGCTATTATTTTTGGGCAGACATTTGATTATCATTTTAGTTTCCTCAATAGTGATGGGGGTATTTAGATATGCTACAGCCTCCTTATTCAACCGTGGAAGGTTATGAGTCCAAGAATTTATCTATTTTTCCATGTTCTCATGTTTAGTAGCATAGAGTTTCTCAAAGTAGTCTCTGATTACCCTTTGAATCTCTGCAATATTGGTAGTGATCTCCCCTTTTCATTTCTAATAAGGGTTATCAAGTTTCTCTCTCTTTGTGAGTTTTGCCAATGGCCTATCAATCTTATTTATTTTTTCAAAGAACCAACTTCTACTTTCATTGACCTTTAGAATTGTATTTGGGGGGTGGGTTTCCACTTCATTGATTTCTGCTCTAAGTTTTGTTATTTCCTTCTGTCTCCCTCTTTTTGGTTCCTTTTGTTGATCATTTTCTAATTTTATAAGCTGTGTCCTTAAGCTATTCAGATATGCCCCTTCTTCCTACCTAACGTGTGCTTGCAAAGCTATAAATTTTCCTCTCAGGACCGCTTTTGCTGTGCCCCATAGGTTCTGATAGTTTGTGTCTTCATTGTCATTTGTTTCCAGGAAAGTTTTGATTTCCTCTTTGATTTCATCTCGAACCCACTGGTTGTTCAGTGTGAGGCTGTTTAACTTCCAGTTGTTAAAGTTTTTCTTCTGTGTCCCTTTGCAGTTCATATCTAATTTCAGAGCCTTGTGGTCAGTGAAAGTAGTCTACAAATATTATATCCTCTTGATTTTATGGAGTTATGTTTTATGTGCCAACGTGTCGTCTATCCTGGAGAATGGCCCATGTACATTGAAGAAGACTGTATATCCAGATTTCTGGGGATGAAGTGTCATATATATATCTATATATAGATAGATAGATAGATAGATAGATAGATAGATAGATATAGATATATATATCTATATATCTACTAGGCCTTTTTTTCCATTTCTCTTTTCAGGGCTAGTATAATTTTGTTGGGTTTCTATTTGGTTGACCTATCAATTATTGTGTTATTATTGATGTCCTCTTTCAAATTTGTCAAATTGTTTTAGATATCTTGCTGGTCTCTCCTTGGGTGCATATATGTTTAGTAGTGCGACTTTTTCCTGTTGCACATATCCCTTTATTAGTATTAAGTGTCCATCTTTGTCTCTTACAACTTTTCTGAGTCTAAAGTTGGTGTCATCTGATATTAATATGGCCACCCCAGATTTTTTAAGGGTGTTGTTTGCTTGGATGATTTTCCTCCAGCCTTTGATTTTGAGTTTATGTTTGTTCTGACTATTCAGGTATGTTTCTTGTAGGCAGCAGAAGGTTGGATTCATCTTTTTGATCCATTTTGCCACTCTATGTCTCTTAATTGGTGCATTTAGTCCATTAACATTGAGGGAGATGATTGTCATGAGATTTCATTTCATCTTTGTGTAGAAGTTTGGTGTGTCTGTTGATCTGTCTTGTCTTAAAATAGACCTTTCAGTTTTTCCTTTAAGGCTGGTTTTGCATCTGTAAAGTTTCTGAGCTGTTGTTTATCTGTGAAGCTATGTATCCTTCCTTCAAATCTGAACATGATTTGGGCTGGGTGCAGTATTTTGGGTGAAACATCCATTTCATTCAGTCTTGTCACAATATCCCACCACTGTCTTCTGGCCTTGAGAGTTTCTTATGATATGCCTGCTGTAAATCTGAAGGATGCTCCAGGAACTGGAGGGATAGCATGGAGATAAGGTGTTTGCCTTGCGTGCAGAAGGTCAGTGGTTCGAATCCAGGCATCCCATATGGTCCCCGAGCCTGCCAGGAGCGATTTCTGAGCATAGAGCCAGGAGTAAGCACTGAGCACTGCTTGGTGTGACCCAAAAACCAAAGCCAAAAAAAAAAAGGACTCTCCTTTTAATGTAATTTCCCTTTTGGATCTTGATGCTTTCAATATCCTATCCTTGTCTGTGGGATTTGTCATTGTGACTAGCATGTGTCTTGGGGTGCTTTTCTTTGGGTCTCCTTTAGCTGGTATTCTACTGGCATGCAGTATTTGGTTGTATGCAGTCATTATCTTTGGGAGTTTCTCTGTAATGATGTTCTTGGCTGTTGATTCTTCCTGGGGATTTTCTTCCTTGGTTTCTGGGACTCCAAAGATTCTTATGTTCTTCCTGTTGAATTTATCAAACATTTCTATTTTCATCTGTTCAAAATATTTGAGTATTTTTTCCTTTGTCTGATCATTTGCTTTGAGGTATTTTTTCCCAATCACTTCTTTTGTATGGAGTTATTATGTATCTCATCTTCCAGCTCACTAATTCTGTCTTCAGCTGCTGTTACTCTATTAGAGAGGATTTTCATAGAGTTTTTCATTTCCTCTACTGCATTTTTCAGTACCATTATTTCAGTTTGGAGTTTCCTGATTTCTATATTCATGATCTGTTCAGATTGATCTATGCTTTCCTTAAAGTTCTATGAACACCCTCCATATTTCTTTTTTTTTTTAATTTTTTTATTTTGAATTATGAGAACAAAAGATGCAAAGAAAGAGTACAAGGTAAAGTTACTGTGGAAGGACAATCAGCCATAACATAATTCTCAGAAGAAGTCCCCTTGCTGATATCTTAACTTTGAACTTTCAGCCAAAGAACATTAAGATAAATAAAACAAAATCCATGTACAATTACTTTGTCCCTCAAGTCCCCAGATTGTAGCACATTATAATATTTCTTAACAGCACACAAGGCAATCTAAAGCCATAAAACTTACGTAACTCCTTAAACATTAGAGGCATAGTATTTTTTACATTTCCATGTACATGCATATTAGCTTAAGTTAACCTCAAATTTTAAGTGGGTGCATTTTAAGGATTAGAGTCAAAGGAGCACAGTAAAAACGGTGTTAGAGTGGCAATTGTTGTTTGCATAGGCCCACCAAAATATGAGAGGCATGGAAAGGAATAACCTTGGCCTAAATACAAAGAGATCCTATCCCTGAAGTTTCCTGGCATAAGACCAACTCTAGGTATCAGGCAAGTTATTGTCCGATCCAAGACATTGTCCATAGTGCCAACACACTTTTCACACAGTCTCTGTTGTTGGTATCAAGTTTCTGTATTAAAGATTCTGGAATCTGCATATCCTACATTGAAGTCATGATGTGGAGCATCTTCTAGTTTCACCTCACCATTAAAGGGCAATGCAGGAAGCCCTGTCCTGTAAGCAGGTCGTTGTTAAGTCTTCTCATTGTTAAGGGAAGTCTCTTTTCAGCAGGACAATGTCTGAGCAGTGGTAGGGTCTTCCATGATAGAGGATTGCTTCCAGGTGATGTTATAGACAAACCTCACAATTAAGGGGCAATACAGCTAGCCCTGTCCAGTAAGCAGGTCATTGTTCTTGTTAAGTCTTCTTAGTGTTAAGGGAAGTCTTTTTTGAGTAGATCAATGTCAAAGCAGCTGTAGGGTCTTCCCTGGTAGAGGAATGCCTCCAGGTGATGTTATATACAACCTTGGATGTTCTGTAGATGTCTTCTCTAGATCAGGGGTGAATGGAGAGTGCCCATTCTTCTGAGGCCTGTGCCAGGTCTTTATGTCAATGTTCAGGGTGTAAGGTCCCATTGCACTACAAGATTTGTGTGTTTCCATCTCTATTAGATAAGAACTTATTGGTATGTATAGTATTTTCCCATTTTAGTGTGCCTAAGCAAACAAGAAATAAAGCCACGTGGTGCTATCAGATATATGGGGGCGTAAGAACATTTCCAACAATACCCATGACTTGGTTCAAACATAAGCATTAAACTGAGGGATTCTTTCACACCAAATTTCATATTGAGCAGTTCACAAAGAGAAGATAAAAAACATGGGGGGGGGATTATCACTGTATAAGAAAATATTCAGCAAAAGTTACAGCCATCAAAGAAAACACCCATAAAATGTTGAAGAGACATAAGTGTCCTTTTTATGCCTTTTAAAATAGTTGGGTGAGTGTTAACTCCAGGGCACCACTTTGATCTGTGGCTTAGGACTCTACAGTACTTAAGTTAGAAAGGGTAAATGAGGAGGAATGATGATAGGAGTTAAGGAAGTTAAAGAGAAATATAATCTTATGAAGGGTATGCAAAAGGGCAGAGTACAAAATGGACATTCTGCATACATAAAAACATAATTCAATGATAGTGAGTACTATTAATGTTTCTTGTACGCGCAGGGGCTATCGCCCCCGCGTGATTTTAAAAATATAGACTGGATAGAGATTACCAGTGACTTCAAGAAGCTGGGAGGCCAGAAGTTCAGGCCCCCACCCAGACCCTCCCTAAGGAGCTGAATGGATAATGGGGGAAAGCCTAGGGTACCTTCAAGATCCACCGAGGGACCTAACTCACCTGCTTGCCCAGGCACATGGCCTGGGGAAGCCCTGGAGATCTGGAGCAAGGTGGTAGAGGGTGCTGGGGTTACCCAAGTCCCGCACCCCCACTAGGCCTGGTTAAGAAGGCCTCCAGCATGGAGGTGGCCTGCCAAACCCCCTCCTGCTAGACTCCCGGCTCCACCCTCCATATTTCTATTCTAAACTCCTTATCTGAGAGGTTAATTAGGTGGTTAGCATTTTTCGGGTTATCAGCGCTGCATCTTCATTCTCTATGCATGCTGTTGTCTTGTGTTGTTTCCCCATTGCCACACTTGAAATGTGATTATTACTCCGTGTTGCAATGGGATTCATGTTCTATAAAAAGTGTGCAGCTGCGGAGTGAAGCGGAGTGGCTGCACTCTATTTTTTTTATTTACTTTTTTGCTGTGTTCTTTGATTGTCACCGAGGACCCATGTTCTTTTTTTTCTTGCTAAGTTATATCATTATCTCAGATATCTTAGATATTAACACCTTTTTAGATGGGTATTGGGTGAACAGTATCTCCCATTCTGTAGGTAGGCTTTGTATCCTAGGCACCATCTCCTTTGAAATGCAGAAGCTTCTCAGTTTAATGCAGTCCTATTTGTTTTTCTCTGCTTCCATTTGTTTGGACAGTGGTGTTTCATCTTTGAAAATATTTTTGGGTTCAGTGCCATACAGTGTTTTGCCTATGTTTTCCTCAATGTACTTTTCAGTTTCAGGTCAAGGTCACTGATTTGACCTTTTTCCATGGTGTTAAGGTGAGGTCTAAGTGCATTTTCTTTTTTGCACGTAGTTGACCAGTTATCCCAAAACCACTTGTTGAAGAGGTTTTTCCTTGTTCCAGTTCAGATTTCTTTTCCCCTTATCAAAAATTAATTGATTGTATACCTGGGGGTCAGTCTCAGAATATTCAAGTCCATTTCGTTGATCTGAGGGTCTGTCTTTATTCCAATACCATGCTGTTTTAATGAATTCTGCTTTATAGCATATTTTAAAGTTGGGAAAAGTCATGCCTCCCATCTTCTTTTCCCTAAGGATTGCTGTAGCTATCCATGGGCATTTATTGTTCCAAATAAACAATAAATAGGAGTGTTTGATCCACTTCTTTGAAAAATGTCATGGGTACCCTTATAGGAATTGCATTAAAGAAATGTCCACTATGACAATCATAGTAAGAACTTACCACTCTGAAGAAGAACTGACTGCTGAAAAAAGATAAATTGACATGTATGTCAATTGATATACTCTTAAATTAATGATAGTGCAAGCCCTAGTTTCAAAAAGGAAAGACAGACAGACAGAGAGAGAGAGAGAGAGAGAGAGAGAGAGAGAGAGAGAGAGAGAGAGAGAGAGAGAGAAGTGTGTGAAGCAAAATGCCTACCTCCAGAGACAGGCATGGGGGGTGGGTTGATGGGAAAGGAATCAGGGAAATTTTAGGTGGGAAAAGTGCACTGGTAAAGGATGGTGTACATTCTATGACTGAAACTCAAGTATGAAAAATTTTGTAACCACTGTGCTTAAATAAAGAAAACTAAAAAAAGTAGAGCAAGATTTCATGAATGGAAGGGATCATGAGCCTGCTCTTACCGAAGAAAAGAGCAAGACTCCTCAAATATAATCTTACCAAGTAAATCTTAGAAAGGAACTATGGACTATTATCAGGGCAATATGGAATAGGAAAGGCCAAAGCCCAATAAAAGCTCACATCAGTGTGAATAATAATTGTCATGTTAGCATTTTATGATCTATGGTAATAATCAGCACCCTAAATTTCATTATCAGTATTATTTTTATTGCAAAGCTGGAGTCATAAATATGTTCCACAAGACATCTCCTCTGTAATAACCTTATAAATAAAGAAGGACTAGAGGCAGTATGGATGGAGCAAATACTATCCAGCACCAATCCTTATACCCAACCTAGAGCACCAATATAAAATTTCAGGTCACAAGAAAAAGCACTTCTTAAAGGCAGCTACAGATTCCTTCATTGTCCTGGATACATGAACCAGCTACATGAGCACTGCATGATCATACAGGTCAGTCTCATTAGCTCATGTTCAAAGTACTCAAATTTGTTTTAAAGCCTACGATTAAATATAGTGAATGGTTTGACTTATACATATGATGATTTAGAATGTGCATACAAACAAGCTTAGGTGTTCCCAGGGTTTCATGAGTCAACTTGTTTCAACTAACTTTGGTGAACATTAGCTGGCTTATCCCTTGGATTGGGGATTAGCTGTTTCTATCCCCTGGAGTGTTAGTGTTTTATTTTGCACTCAGGTGACACTTTTTTCCTTCTTGATATAACCTGCACCTTCTTGCCTTTGCTTTTAGAGTCCTACTGATTATACAAACAAATGCCTATTCAGGGGACACATGTTCCCTGCCCTGATGAAAAACAAACTCAAGGAGAGCTGCTGAGTTTGTCACCTGCTTTCTTGGCAGGAGTAAGACATTAATGTTTGCAAAGGCAGCTGCAGCTAGAAACCTGTCTTTCAGGCTTGGCAGGAGGGAGGGTAACAGAGGCTTTATGGGGGGAGCTAAGTCACCACAGTCACTGCGGGAAGTCCTTATTTCCATCTGCTACTTGTTTTAAGGTCTACTTTATTCTTTGTGCTTGTCTTGAAAGCTACCTCTTCCACTCAGGTTGGAGCAACAAGTAATATATTGTATTGTGTTACATTATTTCTACATATATAAAATATATAAATAAATTTATTTGGTTTGGAGGCCATACCCAGAAGTGCTCAAAGTATAATCCTCATTCTGTGCTCAGAAATCACCCCTGGGGGTGCTCAGGGAACTATATGGTATGCTAGGAAGTGAACCTGGCTTGGCTGTTGACAGGGCAATTGACAAGGCTGTTGATAATGCTTGACAAGGTAAGCATCCTACTTACAGTATTATCACTGGCCCAAGCAACCAATAATGTAAAAGTAAGATGCCAAGTTAATATTTTTATGTAAAATTGGATGTAGGGGAACAGAGCAAAATTTCTTGTTCAACATGGCAGTTCAACTTAGAATCAGATAATATTGCTTTGATTTATGTTTCTACTTATTTATGCATTTGTGCCTATTCCATGCAAAGGTTCTGTTAATGCTGGTATAGTGTAGAGGCAGATCTGATAGTTCCAAGAAGCATTTTAACAAGTTTAGTTTTGAATCATTGACTTTGTCTCAACTTGTACATGAAGCTCAACTTGTTTCTTCTTCTCTCACTCTTAAGCTCTGGCTTTTCCATTGGTGACCTTGCCTCACTCTTTGGACCTCACACCAGGCACTGCTTAATAATAGGCTTTTACTGCCTTTCTTAATGAGACTTTAGAGTTGCCTGCTGGTCTGTTTTCCCTTCATTCATTAACTCCATTTAACATCTTCAACTCCTTTTTAATCAAAGGATACCTACAAGCAGCAACTTTCTCAACTATATGGAAACACAATTTAATGAAAAATAAAAATACTTAAGGAATTTGTCATCTGAGGAAAGAGGTACTGCATATCCAAACAGCAAAATGTTGTCACAATATACATTCAGTGATGGAGGACTATGAAAATCCATCTTTGGACATAATTTATCTCCCATATCCATTCCAGTCAGTTAGTACTACTGACTGTGGAAATGGACTCCAAAGGTTTAATTTGAAGAACAGGAATGAGTATCTTAATTTGTAAAGTTGGTTTCACACAAGGCAATATTCATTTGTTCTCCCTGCTTTGACCAAAAAAAAATACTGCCACTTAGCAATACTTAGATCGAAAGGGCTTTTTTCCCCTTCAAAAATGAAATTTGTGGGCCAGAGTATAGTAAGTAAGAACTCAGCCTTGCCTTGTATGTGGCTGGCCTGAGTTTGAGATCCAGTATTCTGTATAGTCCCCAAGTTCACTAGAAGTGATCCCTGAGTGCAGACCCAAGAGTAAATCATGAGCACGGCCAGTAGTAGCCAAAACAATAACAACAAAAAATTTAAAAATAATATTTAAAAATTAAATTTGTTCTACTCAGGACAGATTAGAGAAAACCTACATAATGTCAAAAATTAGTAGGTTTAGTCATGAAGTGACAAGATAACAACATGTGGTTCGAAAACAGAGAAGAAGAAGAAGAAGAAGAAGAAGAAGAAGAAGAAGAAGAAGAAGATCAAGAAGAAGAAGATCAAGAAGAAGATCAAGAAGAAGATGAAGAAAAAGAAGAAGATCAAGAAGAAGATGAAGAAGAAGATGAAGAAGAAGAAGAAGAGGAGGAGGAGGAGGAGGAGGAGGAGGAAGAAAGGCATTGGTAGAGCACAACTCCTTGGGAGGAAGGACAGCTAAACTGGGGTGCTGGAAATTAGCTAGAAATGTATAGAAGAAGCAATAATTCTTTATCCATCTTAAGGAGAAACCAACAAGTCAAATTATCCATTTCCCCATTCCACCTCTCAACTTCTAACAGACACCAGTATTGAGGATAGGACAAACTGTTTAAAGTTATTTATCAGTGGAGAGGGTTTGCCTATATTCTTTTTTGCCAATCAGTCAGAAGACAGAAGACAACTTGGATACATAGATAGAGTTGACAAAAATTGGATTGCAGAATCTGTTTGGATGTTGTGTAGAAAACTGAGATGGATAAAAAGAAATTTCAGAAGTAAAGTAGAATATAAATGTAATCTTAAAAGAATGAAATTTTGTGAATGTAAAAAAAAAAAACACCCAGAAAGAGTAAAAATGATTTCATTTCAGGTCAGAGAGAAATGAGAGGTCTTTAAAATACAGGCTGGGGCAGGAGAGATAGCATGGAGGTAAAGTGTTTGCCTTGCATGCAACAGCTGGTTCAAATCCTGGGTCCCCCGAGCCTGCCAGGAGCGATTTCTGAGCGTACAGCCAGGAGTAACCCCTGAGAACTGCCTGGTGTGACACCCCCCCTCCAAAAAAAAAAAAGACAGACTGGAAGCTGAATTAGAATGTGACAGAGAAAGATAAACTTTCCTCAATAACTATCATTTTTCTCCTATAGAACTAGAGCTGCAGATTTTTAGCTATATATATTACAGAAAATATAAAAAACTATTTCTTTTTTATTAATATATTTTTATTTTAATATATTTATTTATACAATTTGATTACAAATATGATTGTAGTTGGGTTTCAGTCAGATAAAGAACACCCCCTTCACCAGTCCAACATTCCCATCACCAATGCCCCAAAGCTCCACCTCCCTACCCCTTCCCCCGCCTGTATTTGAGACAGGCTTTCTACTTCCCTCATTCATTCACATTGTTGTGTTAGTTGTCAATGTAGTTATTTCTCTAACTGCACTCACCACTCTTTATGGAGAGCTTCATATCATGAGCTGGACCTTCCATCCCTCATCTCTATTGTCTCTGAGAATTATTACAAAAATGTTTTTTTATTTTTCTTAAAACTCATAGATGAGTGAGACTATTCTTTATCTATCTCTCTCCCTCTGGCTTATTTCACTCAGCATAATAGATTCCATGTGCATCCATGTATAGGAAAATTTCATGACTTCATCTCTCCTGATGGCTGCATAATATTCCATTGTGTATATTAAAACAGTTTCTTTAGCCATTCATCTGTTGAAGGGCATCTTGGTTGTTTCCAAAGTTTGGCTATTGTAAATAGTGCTGCAATGAATATTGGTGTGAGGAAGGGATTTTTGAATTGTATTTTTGTCTTCCTAGGGTATATCCCAAGGGGTGGTATAGCTGGATCATATGGGAGCTCAATTTTCAGGTTTTTTTTTTTATAACAATTTTTATTTTGACCGAAGTGGATTACAAATCTTTCACAGTAATATTTTAGGCATATACTGGCATTGAATCAGGGGCATTCTTACCACCAATGTTGTCCTCCCTCCACCCCTGTTCCCAGCATGCATCTCATATCCGCCTCTTTTGCCCCCCCCCCGGCTGTTAGTATAAGTGGTCCCCTCTGTGTCTAGCTTGTTGTAGATTGGGTATAGATTCTATTGTTGGCTTTGAATTTGGTGTTTAAGTCTGATCTTTTTTTAATTTCTACTTAATATTCATACAACTGTTTGGACTTGGTACTCTCCATTATTTTCCCCTTAATATGTGAGGCAGAACAAAATTGTTCAAGTTATGTGGTTCTGTTTGAAGGAAGGAAAAAGATAAAATGGGGCAAAAATCAAACAAGCAAAAATGGGAGAAGTCCTTCTAGAGGCTAGAAATATCAATTTAAGAGAAGAAAGGGAAAAAGGAAGAAAAACATAACAACAATACAAAAAAAAAAAACTGAAAAGCACCATAGCAATAAAGACAACAGCCACACAATAACCATGGTCCTGAAATAAAAACAAAACAAAGTACAAAAAAGAAAAGAAAAATAGCAACAACAATAACAAAACCAAAAATAATTATTTTGTGCTTCTTCTGGTTTTTTTTGGGGGGGGGGGGGTCACACTAGGCAGTGCTCAGGGGTTCCTCCTGGCTCTGTGCTCAGAAATTGCTCCTGGCAGACTCAGGGGACCATATGAGATGCCGGGATTTGAACCACCATCCTTCTGCATGCAAGGCAAACGCCTACCTTCATGCTATTTCTCCGGCCTCGTTGTTGTTGTTGTTGTTGTTTTTCTTCTTCCTTGTCTCCTCCTCCTCCTCCTCCTCCTCCTCCTCCTCCTCCTCCTCTTCTTCTTCTTCTTCTTCTTCTTCTTCTTCTTCTTCTTCTTCTTCTTCTTCTTCTTCTTCTTCTTCTTCTTCTTCTTCTTCTTCCTCCTCTTCTTTTTCTTTTTTTGCATAGGCACAGTAAATATTGGGGAGATTAGAAAGGAATTTCCAGTTTTTTGAGAAATCTCCACATTGTTTTCCATAAAGGCTGGACTAGTCGGCATTCCCACTAGCAGTGAATGAGAGTTCCTTTCTCTCCACATCCACGCCAGCACTGATTGTTTTTGGTCTTTATATGTACCAGTCTCTGTGGCGTGAGATGGTACCTCATTGTTGTTTTGTTGCATCTTCCTGATGATTAGTGATGTGGAGCATTTTTTTCATGTGCCTTTTGGCCATTTGTATTTCTTCTTTGAGAAATTGTTCATTTCTTCTCCCCATATTTTGATGGAGTTAGATATTTTTTTTTTCTTGTTAAGTTGTGTCTGTACCCTGTATATCTTAGATATTAGCCCCCGTCTGATGGGTATTGAGTGAATAGTTTCTCCCATTCTGTATGTGGCTTTTGTATCCTTGGCACTATTTCCTTTGAGGTGCAAATGCCTTTCAGCTTAATATAGTCCCATCTGTTTATCTCTGCTTCCACTTGTTTGGAGATTATTGTTTCCTCTTTGAAGATATGTTTAGTCTCAATTTAAACAGTGTTCTACCTACATATTGTTCTATATACCATATGGTTTTGGGTCTGATATCAAGGTCTTTAATCTATTTGGCTTTGACCTTTGTGCATGGTGTTAGTTGACGTCTGAGTTTGCTTATTGACATGTGGCTGACCAGTTGTGCCAACACCACTTGTTGAAGAGGCTTTCCTTGCTCCATTTTGCATTTCTTGCCCCTTTCTCAAAGATTACTTGATTGTATGTCTGGGGAACATTCTCTGAATACTCATGTTTATTCCACTAATCTGAGTCTTTATTCCAATACCATGCAGTTTTAATGACTATTGCCTTATAATACAATTTAAAGTTGGGGAGGTTCTCTTTCTTTTGAGACTGTACCTATTGAATTTTTTCATACACAAAATGTTTAAGCACCATTATTACAAACATGTTTATAGTTGGGTTTAAGGCACAAAAAAGAACACCCCCATTAACCAGTGCAATATTCCCACCACCAATGCTCCCTATCATCCTCCCCCTGACTTCTGTATTTGACACAGGCATTCTATTTCTCTTTTTTGTTTGTTTGTTTGTTTTTTGGTTTTTGGGCCACACCCGGCGGTGCTCAGGGGTTACTCCTGGCTGTCTGCTCAGAAATAGCTCCTGGCAGGCACGGGGGACCATATGGGACACCGGGATTCGAACCAACCACCTTTGGTCCTGGATCGGCTGATTGCAAGGCAAATGCCGCTGTGCTATCTCTCCGGGCCCACATTCTATTTCTCTTACTCTCCACAATTGTTATGCTAGTTGTTAGTGTAGTTGTTTTTCTAACTACATTCACCACTCTTTGTGGTAAGCTTCATATCATGAGCGGGTCCTTCCAGCTCTCATCTCTATTGTCTCTGGGTATTATTAACATACTGTCTTTTATTTTTCTTAAATCCCACAGATAAGTGAGATGATTCTGTGTCTATCTCTCTCTGACTTATTTTACTCAGCAAAATAGTCTCCATCTTCATCCATATATAGGCAAATTTTGTGACTTCATTTTTCCTGACAGCTGCATAGTATTCCATTTTGTATATATCTACCACAGTTTCTTTAGGTACTCATCTGTTGCAGAAAATCTGGGTGTTTCCAGATTCTGGCTATTGTAAATAGCACTATAAATATAAAATATAGGTGTGCAGAAAGCATATTTTTATTGTGCTTATGTGTTCCTAGGGTATATCCCTAGGAGTAGTATAGCTGGATTATATGGGAGTTCAATGCCTAATTGTTCTGACAACTACTTCAGTACTTGTTAAACTGGAGTGGTGAGAGGGGGACAGCCTTGTCTTGTACTTGATTTTAGAAGAAAGACTTTTAGTTTATCTCCATTGAGCTATAATATTGAGTTTAATATTTCGAATTGGCTTGTGATAGATTGCCTTGACTATATTGAGAAAAGTTTATTTTATTCCCATCTTGTTGAGAGTTTTTATCATGAACTGGTGTTGGACCTTATCAAATGCATTCTCTGCATCTATTGATATAATGATATGGTTTTTCTTCTGTTGATGTGGTGTATTATGTTTGTGGGTGTACCTATTTAAGACCCTAGACCCACCCACTTCTGGGAGGGGTCTTGGGAACCGGATAGTAGGTGTAACCTTACCTGCTAGACCCTCCCATTCCTGGGAGGGGTCTGGGAAATGTTATATAAGGCTTGGACCAAGGGAATTCGGGCCTTTTTTGGCTTTTTGCCTTTTTGGCTCTTTACCCGTTCTGCGCTGCTGGGCGCTCTGGCTTTTGGGTTTCTGTGTTCTGGTCTTTGACCAGCATGGAGCCCCACACACGTGGTGGCTAGGGCTTGAATAAAGATGATTCTTCCTGAAGCCTGCCTGTGAGTGAGTCTTGATTACGCCGATCATCTGGGCCTGGGACCCGGCCGGCTGGATGGGGAATGAAGCCACGTGGCTGGGGCCTAAGCACAAAGGCCTCCATCCATCGCCATCCAGCCCCATCGTTAATTATTTTATGCTACAAATGGCGCTCCGAACTTTGACCTGAATCCTGGACCCAACAAAACAGCGAAAATGGTGATATTTCTGCTCTTCTGTTTCATTTTGGCTCTTTTCGGGTGCACTGAGCCCAAAACACTGGGCCACGTGCAGCCATGTTCAAACATGGCCGTGACCCCTTCTAGGGAAACAAGGGCAATTAAAACAAAAGAGGTGGAAGCTTGCATCACCTCCAGCCCAGGCCCAGGCCCAAAACTAAAACTTTGTTACAAGAAACAAAAACCTGGGCCTCTTCAAAGACTTATTAAAAGTCTAAATTGGAAACGTAGGAGAAAAAAGACTGTATTTAAAGTGGACTGATTTTCTGAAAATGACCTTTGGCTTGAATTTGGATTTCGACTTTGGAAATTTCGAACTGAACTTTTAGTTTAAATCACTTGGAACTCTGAACATCCAAAGTGCTCCCAGAGGGGAAAAAAGGCAGCGGTGAAGCCCCTGCGGCAAAAAGCTCCAAGCGGCAAAAAGCTCCAAGCGGCAAGCTCCAAGCAGCTTGGCTCGGCTGGGATCTCGGCTGGAATCGGCTCGGCTGGGCTCAGCTTTGCCCGGAAAAGCGAAAAACCTGGAATCCACGCTCCAGATCACAAACCGGCAGCGGAGCCTGAAACTACAAAAAAAAGCCACGTGGTAAGATCAGCGTGGGACAAACCAACATCTGAACTTTAAAAGTTTACAAAAGCCACGTGGTGAGATCAGCGTGGGACAAATTAATCTAAACTATGGTTTTAGGTGTAGAAAATTAGTGGGTAGTAATATTTCACTCATAGTTGGTGATGGGATAACTTTTAGTTAGTTAGTGGTTAAAAAATTAAAAATAAAAGGGAAGTAGTTCTGTTTAGCTCATTTAAACATCTAATTTCTAACCACCTGCATCTTTGTCTTAGTCATTTTCTTTATGATTTAAATGTGTTTTGTTGTCTTTCATAGTTAATATTTTCAATTGCAAAATGTTTTACTGTGTATTTTAATGTACTTAGCCTGTTTTTAAAATGTATGTTATGCATGTATGCTGCAGTACTTGTGTATAAAATAGGTATAGGAACATGAAGTTCCCCCAATATAGTTTAAAAGTATAGGAACATGAAAGTTCCAAAATAGTGCTTGGTAAAAAAACATTAATAGAATTTTAGGTTACAGGTGTAAAGTATATTTTGCAAAAATATGTTTTTGAAAAGGGCTGGTATATTAATTTTCACTCTATTACGTTGGTGCATAAAAATATTAAGAAAAGGAGGAAATGTGGGTGTACCTATTTAAGACCCTAGACCCACCCACTTCTGGGAGGGGTCTTGGGAACCGGATAGTAGGTGTAACCTTACCTGCTAGACCCTCCCATTCCTGGGAGGGGTCTGGGAAATGTTATATAAGGCTTGGACCAAGGGAATTCGGGCCTTTTTTGGCTTTTTGCCTTTTTGGCTCTTTGCCCGGCTCGGCTCCCTGGCTCTTGGATCATGGGGCCGCATGGAGCCCAAAGGAAAGATGGCTAACAGGAAATAAGATGCAGGGCTAGCAAAATATAGCTGTGCTTAAAAGGTTATGAATAGGCCACACACACGTGGTGGCTAGGGCTTGAATAAAGATGATTCTTCCTGAAGCCTGCCTGTGAGTGAGTCTTGATTACGCCGATCATCTGGGCCTGGGACCCGGCCGGCTGGATGGGGAATGAAGCCACGTGGCTGGGGCCTAAGCACAAAGGCCTCCATCCATCGCCATCCAGCCCCATCGTTAATTATTTTATTCTACAATGTTGATTAATTTGCATATGTTAAACCATCCCAGCATCTCTGAAATGAAACCCACTTGGTCATGATGTATGACCTTCTTGATGAGGTGTTGGATCCTATTTACTAGGATTTTGTTGAGGACATTTGCATTTGTGTTCATCAGGGATATTGGTCTGTAGTTTTCTTTTTCTGCAGCATCTCTGTCTGGTTTTGGTGTCAGGGTGATGTTAGCTTCAAAAAAACTATTTGGGAGCATTTCTGATTCTTTAATTTCCTGGAAGAGCCTGAAAAGTAGGTCTTCTTAAAAGGTTTGAAAGCATTCATTAGTGAATTCATTAATTCATTAATTCACTCACTCACTCATTCATTCATTCACTAATTCATTCATTATTGAATTCAACTGGGCCTGGGCTTTAGTACTTGGGAAGACTTTTTATTATAATTTTAATTTCTTCGATAGTAATAGGTTTGTTTAGATATGCTAGGTCATTCTTGTTCAACCATGGAAGATTATAAGAGTCCAATAATTTATACATTTCTTTCAGATTCTCTTGCTTAATACCATAGAGTATCTCAAAGTAGTCTTTGCTTACTCATTGAATCTCTTTAGTACCTGTAGTGATCTCCTCCTTTTCATTTCTAATTCAGTTTATTAAGTTTCTTTCTCTCCCTTTCTTTGTAAGTTTTGCTAGTGATTTACCAATCTTTCTGATTTTTCATGGACTAAATTTTGCTTTCATTGATTTTTTTTAATTGTTCTTTGGATTTTCACTTCATTGCTTTCTGCTCTATGCCTACCTATTTTTGGTCCACTTTGTTGATCACTTTCAATTTTATAAGTTGTGTCATTAAGTTATTTATGTAGGCCCCTTCTTTTTGATGTGTGCTTGTTAAGCTATAATTCCCTCTTAGTACTGCTTTTGCAATGTCCTACAAATTATGGTAATTTGTGTCTTCATTCTCATTTGTTTCCAGGAATGTTTTGATTTCCTCTTTGATTTCATCTCTGTTTATTAGTGATTGTTTAATAGTGAGTTGTTTGATTTTCAGGTGTTAAAGTTTTTCCTCTGTGTCTGTTTGCAGTTCACTTCTAATTTCAGTACCTTGTGATTTGAAAAAGTAGTCTATACAATTTCTGTCCTTCTGATTTTATGTAGGTATGTTTTATTGGCCAGCATGTGTTCTATTCTGGAGAATGATTCATGTGCATTGGAGATGAATATGTATTCAGTTTTCTCGAGTTGGAGAGTCCTATATATATCCACTAGGCCACTTTCTTCTATTTCTCCATTTAAAGTTAATATATTCTTGTTAGGTTTTATCCTAGTTGACCTATCAAGTGGTGACAAGGCATTGTTGAGGTCTCCCACTATAATTGTATTGGTATTGATGTCTTCTTTCAGATTTGTCAATAATTGTTTTAAATATTTTGTTTATCCATCATTAGGTGAATAGAATATATGTTTAGGAGTTTAATTTCTTCCTGTTGTACATATCCCTTGATTATTACAATATGCCTGTATTTGTCCCTTATAACTTTTCTAAGTCTAAAGATTGTTTCATCTAATATTAATATGGCCTCTCCAGCTTTTAAAGGGAGTTGTTTGCTTGGAAGATTGTCCTCCTCCAGCCTTTGATTTTGAGTCTATGTTTGTTCTGACTATTCAGATGTGTTTCTTGTAGGCAGCAGAGTGATGGATTCAGCTTTTTGATTCATTTTGTTACTCTGTGTCTCTTAACTGGTTTCACTTAGACCATTGACATTGAGAGAGATAATTGTCATGAAATTTAGTGTCATCTTTGTGTAGCAGTTTGGTTTGTCTGTTGGTCTGTCTGGTTTTAAAGTAGATTTTTCAGTTTGTCTTTTAGGACTGCATTTGAGTCTGTAAAGTTTCTGAGTTGTTTATCTGTGAAGCTATGTATGTTTTCTTCAAATCTGAATGTGAGTCTGGCTTGGTGAGGTATTCTAGGTGAAACATTGATTTCGTTGAATTTTGTCACTATATACCGTGACTGCCTTTGGGCCTTGAGGGTCTCTTGTGACAGATCTGCTGTAAATCTTAAGGATGCTCCATTGAAGGTAATTCCTCCCCTCTTCCTTTTTTTGGGGGGGGGGTTGGTTTTTGGGTCACATCAGGTGACTCTCAGGGGTTACTCCTAGCTATGTGCTCAGAAATTGCTCCTGCCTTGGGGAATCATATAGGAGGCCAGGAGATCGAACCTCGGTCCATCCTAGGCTAGTGCAGGCAAGGCAGATACCTTACTGCTTGTGCCACCATTACAGCCCCTAATTTCCCTTTTTGATCTTGCTGCTTTCAGTATTCTATTCCTATCTGTGGGATTCATCATTGTGACTAAGATGTTTCTTAGTGCTTTTCTTGGTGCTTTAGCTGGTATTTTTAGGCATGCAGTATTTGGTTGCATGCATGCAGTTTTTAGCTCTTGGAGTTTCTTTACAATGATGTTCTTTTTTTTTTGTTCTTTTTATTTTTATTTTTTAATTTTTGGGCCATATTCAGTGACACTCAGGGTTTATTCCTGGCTATGTGCTCAGAAATCACTCCTGTCTCACTCATCTATGGGTTTTAAGAAAAATGAAAGACATTCTTGCAATAATTTTCAGAGACAGAAGAGAGGAGGGCTGGAAGTTACAGCTCACCACAAAGAGTGATGAGTGCAGTTAGAGAAATAACTACACTGAGAACTATCATAACAATGTGAATGAATGAGAGAAGTAGAAAGCCTGTCTAGAGTACATGCAGGGGTGGGGTGGGGAAGAGAGAGATTTGGGACATTGGTGATGGGAATGTTACACTGGTGATAGGGGTGTTCTTTACATGACTGAAACCCAACCACAGTCATGTTTGTAATCAAGGTGTTTAAATAAAATATTATTAAAAAAAGAAATCACTCCTGGCTTGGGGGACCATGTGGGACACTGGGGGATGGAACCTTAGTCTGTCCTAGGCTAGCCATATGCAAGGAAAACACACTACTGCTTGTGCCACAGCTTTGGCCCTGCAATGATGTTCTTGACTGTTGATTCTTCCTAGGAATTTTCTTTTTGTCTCTGGAACTCTAATGATTCTTATGTTGTTTTTGTTGAGTTTATCGAAGACTTCTATTTTATTCTGTTAACATTCATTGAGGATTTTATCCACATTCTGATAGTTTGCTTTAAGGCTCTTTCCAATCTCTTCTGTTATATGGAGCTGATATGCATATCATCTTCCACCTCACTGATTCTGTCCCTGGCTACTGTTACTCAGAAGGAGGGCTTTCAGTGAGGTTTTCATTTAGCCTACTAAATTTTTCAGTCCTGTTATTTAAGTTTGGAGTTTTCTTATTTCTATTTTCATGGCCTCTTGATTCTTATTTGTGGTTCGTTCAGTTCGATCCATGTTTTCTTTGAGTTCTATTTGGATCCTCGATAGTTCTTCTATAAAGTCCTTATCTGAGAGGCCCAATAGGTGGTTGGCACTTTTCAGGTCACCGGAGCTTCCATCTTCATTCTCATTTTTTAATTAATATCTTTATTTAAGCACCAGGATTATGCCATCTTCATTCTCTATGCATGATGTTGGCCTATCTTGTTTCCCATTGTCATGCTTGTAATGTGATGTTTTCTGCATGTTGTGCTAGAGTTCATTGACTTGGAGATGTGTCAATGACAACATTTTGATATCTCCTCAGAACAGTGGAAAATGAACAGATTTGATAACGAGATTATAATCTCTTCTTCAAACATTTATTGAGAGCCAAGTTAGAACCAGCCACCACACTGAATACTTTACACAAACCATATTATTTCCTGCTCACAAAAATCCTGAGGTAGGGCCAGAGAGATAGCATGGAGGTAAGGCATTTGCCTTGCATGCAGAAGGATGATGGTTCAAATCCTGGCATCTCATATGGTCCCCCAAGTCTGCCAGGAGCGATTTCTGAGCATAGAGCCAGGAGTAACCCCTGAGCAAAAACCAAAAAATAAACCAAAAACAACAACAACAAAAATCTTGAGATAGTTACTATCTCATCTAGTACAGATAAAAGATTATTTCTTTCTACTCATACTATAGGTACTATAGTACTATCTCTTACTAGAAGTAAAGGATTAGCATCCCAGAGGGGATTGCTCAAGGCCACTCACTGAGCAGAATAAAGTCAAGAGCCAAATCCAGATTGTCCAATGCTCAAACTAAATCCTTAGCTGGGACATCAGAAATACCCTTTTATTTGTAAACACAAACTTCTCTCCTTCTTGGGGCATAGGCCCTGGGAAAGAAACTTCTAGCATTGAAATATAGCACAAAGAGGCAAGATACCCATAGCATAAACAAGGGAGGTGTTCCGAGAAGTTAGATCCATTATTTCCCAACTGAGCTAAGTAAGTCAGAAGTAGCCAAGTGTTCTCCAGATAAAAGACATAGAAGAATCTCAAAATCAACTAAAAAAAGAAAAAGTAGTAAGTGACAGAGAGGATGGAAGAGTTTGTGTGTAAAGTGACAAGTGGCTTTAGACTACAGGATGGAGATCAAGAAAGAAGGTTCAGTAGATAGGCAGGTGCTTCATATACCTATACTGTATATGCTCATCTAAGAAACTGCATGAAATCAGTGGAAGCAATTAGAAGGTTTTAAGCAGGAACCAACAGAATTGGGTTTGTGCATCAGACAGAGCACTAGGTTCTCTATGGTCTTCCCTTCCCTCTTTCCTTATTTGCTATCCCCATCTTATTCAGAAGCCTCCCTCTTTTGGGTGGCAAAGAGCACTAGAAGAGAACACTAAGGGGCTTTCCAGAAAAGTTTCCCTATGCCTAAGTGAAGCATAAGAAAAGATACCTTTTTTTTCTTTAGTAATGGGAGGGACTGGCTGACACAGGCTGAATAGCAACCTGCTACCCTGAGTATAAAGCAACCACACGGGGGAGTTTGAGGCTAAGATATGCAGTACACAGCAAAAGCAAGAACTAGAATTGGTCAAATAAAGGTTTTCATTTGTTGTTGCTGATCCAGGAAAACCTGAACACAAGTCTACTGCCACCCACAAAAGTTAGCTATTGTCATTGGCTGAGGAGTCCCTTCTGCCTTTTCAGATCCAGTCTCCCTTATCCTCCTCTCTGGCAGGACTCATGGGCTGACCTCTGGCATCACACCAGCAGATGAGTTTTTCCTGCTGCTTCTAGTTGGAGCTTCTGGGACCATCAGCCAATTATGTGAGGAAGAGAACAGGGAAACAAGGACAGTGGAGCAGATTCCTTTAGTCACTTCTCTGAGAGGCTCTTCAGAAGGCTGAAACCTCTACACAAATTTCATTGTATCTCAGGCAAACTTCTTATTACAGCCCTGTTATTCTGTGGATTTAAATGTTCCCTCCTCTTGCTCCCTCAGGCCACCTTCTTGCACATTAATAGCCCACACAACTAAACTGTCCCTTGTAGTTTTTCTAAACCCATACTTTAGAAATAATTCCTTCATGTAACTCTATTAACATCCAAACATGAGTGTGTCAGCTCTTTTAAGCCAGAATATCGACTTTGACGTTCTTCATTGTGTTCTTCTGTAGCAACCAAGTAGCAGAGAACAGAAATGTAGGGAAAAGCAACATGATATAAGTCTGAATGAGTTAAAAAGAATGTAAAAGAAAAATGGGAATATTCTAGATCATCATTTCTCAACTGCAGGCCATACAACTCTGCACTGGTCTCTAGGATATCCCAAGTGGGTTACAAGTGAAAATCATGCCAATGAAAAAAATAGCACTAGATTAGTGCTATTAGATTAGATTAGGTTAGGGGTTTCAACTGGTAGGACAGAGGGACCACAAGAAGGAAAAGGAGGGATGCAGTTGTGAAGAGGTTTAAAGAGACTGTTCTAGACACTCCTGCAAGCTAAGTATGCAGCATAGCTGGTAAGGAGTTATCAGGCTGCAGGTGATTGTCAAACTCATTGTTTGCATATGACATTATACTTTATTTAGAAGACTATCAGAACGCTTCTAGAAACAATAGATTCATATAGCTAAGTAGAAAGCTGCAAAGTTAACACACAAAAATAAATGCCCTTCTTATACACAAATAATGATAAAGAATACATAGTCATTTTTTAAAAATCCTATTCACATTAGTGCCACAAAAACTCAAATACCTTGGAGTCAATTTAACTAAAGAAGTGAATGACCTATACAAAGAATACTACAAAACACTGCTTCAAGAAATAAAAAGTACAAGGAAATGGAGACATACACCCTGATCATTAAAAGGATTAGAAGGATTAACATCATTAATATGGCAATACATCCCAAAGCATTGTACAAATTTAATGCAACCCCTCTAAGGATAATCATGACACTCTCACAGAAGTGGATCAAATACTCCTGAAATTCTTTTGGAACAATTAATACCCAAGAATAGCTGAACAACCCTTAGGAAAAAGAAGATGGGAGGCATCATTTTCCCCAACTTCAAATTGTATTACAAAGCAATAGTCATTAAAGAAACTTGGTATTGGAATAAAGACAGACACTCAGATCAAAAGAACATATTTGTGTATTTAGAGAATGTTCCCCAGACATACAATCAATTAATCTTTGATAAAGGGCAAGAAACACAAAATGGAACAAGGAAAGCCTCAAGTGGTGTTGGGACAACTAGTCATCTACATGCAAAAAAAAAAAAAAAAAAAAGCAAATTCAACCTCCATCTAAAATGGATTGCAGACCTTGAATTCCTATCCAAAACCATAAGGTGTATAGAAGAAAATGTAGGCAAAAAATTCCATGACATTAAAACTAAAGGCATCTTCAAGGAGGAAACACTACTGTCTAAACAAGTGGAAGCAGAGTAAATGGAAGCAAATAAGTAAATGAAATTATTTTAAACGGAGAAGCTTCTGCACCTCAAAGGAAACAGTGACTAGGACATAAAGGCCACATGTGGGATGGAGGAAACTAATTACTCAATAGGATAAGGAGTTAATGAGATAAGGGGTTAATGTCAAAGATATATAAGGTATTGACAGAACTTAACAAGAAAAAATATCTAACGAATAGATATTTCCTCAAAAAAAAATACAGATGGCCAAAAGGCACATGAAAAAATGTTCCACGTCACTAATCATCAAGATGATACAAATTAAAACAACAATGAGGTATCCTCACAACACAGAAACTGGCACACATCACAAAAAAAAAGAACAATTAATGCTGGTGAGAATGTGGGGAGAAAGGAAATCTCATTCACTGCTTGTAGGAATGCTGTCTAGTTCAGCCTTTCTGGAAAACAATATAAAGATTTCTCAAACAAGCTAGAAATTGAACTCCATATGATCTAGCTATACCACTTCTAGGGATATACCCTAGGAACATAAAAACACAATATAAAAATCCAATCTGCACTCCTATGTTAGCCAGAATCTAAAAACAACTCAGGTGCCCAACAACAGATGAGTAGCCAAAGAAACTGTAGTACATATACACAATATTACAAAGCTGTTAGGAAACATGAAGACATGAAATTTGCCTATACATGGATGGACATGGAGACTATTATGCTGAATAAAATAAGTCAGAGGGAGGAAGATAGACACAGAATAGTCTCACTCACCTGTGGGATTTAAGAAAAATAAGACTGTATGGTAATAATACCCAGAGACAATAGAGATGACTAGCCCATAATGTGATGTGATGACCAGCCAAAATGGCCAGCCCATAATATGAAGCTTACCACAAAGAGTGGTGAGCATAGTTAGAGAAATAATTACACTAACAACTACCATGACAATGATAGTGAGAGAGAGAGAAATAGTATGCCTGTCTTTGAGACAGGAAAAGGTGGGGGAGGAGGGAAATGGGAGACATTGGTTGCAGGAAGATTGCACTAGTGAAGGTGTGGTGTACATTTATGACTAAAACCCAACTATGAACGAACATGTTTGTAACCATAGTGCTAAAATAAAGATATTATTAAAAATAAATAAACAATGGCTGGCTGACTCTCGAATAGCCGTAAAGGCTATCAACTTATAATTTTAGTCATCAGTAGGAAGATAATCAGTCTGGTAAACTCAAAATTTAATTTCGTCAGCAAATCCTGCTGTTAACTCCCAAAATAAATTTGGGTTAATTATGTTCAAGGGACTGATATAATAGATGAGAATGCCAAGTGATTGGCTTTCATGATAAAAATACTTATCTAAATTCTTTAGCACCAGCACTTTATTCTCCCTATGGAAAAGATATAATAATCAGGAGCTTGGTGGGAGTGACATCAGATTGAAGAAAATCAGATTAAGTCTAAAGGTCACTAGAGCCGAGGCAGATCAGTCAGTGCCTCATTCATTCATTTCAAACAGGGATGGTCTTATAGACAGAACATCAAAACACTACAGTTAAAGCCATCTGGATAGATGTAATCATTAAGAATGACATTTCCTGCTCAAAACTTATTGGCCAAGGTCCCTCATCCACCAAACAAGGATGGAATAATTGCAACTAACATGTATCTTCATATCTGTTTTGTTTGTTTTCATAGCTAATCCTCAAAGTCTATCCTATTTTCCATTGATACTTCATATGAAATCAAATATATATTGATATTAGAGTATAGCACTCAAAGGCCAGTCTTTATTTTCTCATTCCCTATTTATGAAAGCACCCAAATAACAATAGCCAAATACTAAAACTTCCCTTTTTTAGAATTCTGAGTTAGAGACACATCGTTTTTCTCTGCCCTGTACCCTCCCCTTCTTTTTGATGGAGGGAAGGTGCAACTTGAGCCACACTCAGTGGCAAGAGCTATTCCTGGTTCTGTACTCTCTAACCCCCTGGTGGTTCTCAAGGCACCATACGTGGTGCCAGCAATTCAAACCTGGGTTACAGCCACTGAAACTGCATGCAATGCAAGTGCTTTATTTCCTACCATCTGATTTGCCCTTTTTGTGATTGAGAGAAACTTCCAACAAGGTTTCTTTCCTCAGTAATGTGCTCTTAGGCATTCATTTTCTCAGGGATGTGTGTCTAGGTGTTTGAAGGAAAACAAAGCAATTGACCACAGCCAAGTAATTCTGCAGTTGACTACAACAAAGTAATTCTTCAGGAATACTCCTGTCCCCTAGGAGCTTTGCTTAACTGTGGGTAGGAAGAAATCCCTTTTTACAACTTGGAAAATAGCCACAGTAATGATGTTTTCTCCTGGGACATATATGCAGATGGCAGAAACATATTTTTCGGACTTCCTTAGGTCAAACTGTTCTTGGCCTTAGTTCATATTGTTCTTAACTGCCATCATGAAACAAAGATAATAGTGTACATAATCTAATTCTCCCATTCCAATTTGTGGCATTCAAGGAAAATGAGTTTTGTACCCACATCCTATCATATTTGAATATCTGTTATAAGTGCTTATAGACAGATGGTCCACTGTCTCTACTCTTTTAGACTAGAAACCTAAAAGAAAAGCAACACACGTTCTATTTTTGGCCAAAAGTGGGTAGAGAAGGAATAAAGGCTGAAGAATTAAAAAAATGCCAAGTTTTTAGGCTTATTTTCTTTTGACCTGTTTTATTCAGAGCTCTGAATAAAACACACAATCCTTGGGGAGTGCAGTTATGACTACTTTTTAAAATGGTCATGGTGCCCAGAACCAACCTTAAAATTATAATTAGAAAAGGCTGATGGTGACTTTTAGTCCCACTCATCACCAAGACCCCAAACTTATGAGGAAATTTAAAAACGACGATGGAAGTGAAAATTCAGTAGGAGTCAGATATATCAAAGAATTATACCAAGGAAAATTACTAAACTGGATGTAGGGGACTAAAAATTCCTTGGGCTAGAGATATCTAATGGGCTGGAGTAGATGCTTTGCATGTAGTAGTTCCGGGTTCAGTCCCTGGAACATAACAGTTCCACATAGTCCTCTGAACAACATCAGTAGTTACTTTTAAGTAGAGTTGGGTGTAATACCTGAAAACTGCTTGGTGTATCTTCTGCCCCCACTCACATCCTGCAACTTTAAAAGCCATTTGTGCTAATGCAAAAGGGAATCTCCAGCAGATTTCAACAAACTAATCCAAAAGAAAATTCTCACCGAAAACTACCTGTGTTCTCTCCAGATTTCTTAACACAGTAACTTTGTAGCTTCATATTTGGTCAGCAGCTGTCAAAGTTTTGGGAAGCTTAGGACCTGACTGAAGACTAGTTTTAGTCATAACAAAGAGGGTGAGAAACACTTTAATTTAGGACAATTTTGATTTACAGGTATTGAAATACTAAATTGACTGATGAAGCAACAGAAACTTATCGGTGATGTATTCTCCAGCCCGTGAAAAAATTAAAAATACAGCAGGATCAAGGAAACAAGACTTGGAGATTTGAACTTTGTTGGTAGACTTTCTCTGTCTCATTTGCCGCTCCACATTTTATTCTCTATAGATAAATTTTATTTTAGAGGTAGGCAACATGGCTACTTGTGGTTGTAGTTCTCACATCCCACCTTCACTTAGACAAAGGTGCCAACTAATTCTTAGTCCCAGCATGAAAAATTCTGAGGAATGAATGTTTGGTCTGCTTTGGCACAGACAGTCAATTCTGGACCAATCAGTCATGACCATAGAACAAACTATCATGTTTGGCCAAACTGAATCAAGTCCCACCACAAAACTAATAGGTGGGTATCTACCTAAGTAATACCAAATAGTAGATTTGGGGCCTACAGACCAGATTTGGCCACAGAAAACAACTCTGTGTTTTAGGCCCACTGCTGGAAAAGGTAGTATCATTAGTAACTAGGAAGCAAATTCAGTTTCAGGAAATGAAAGAAAGCCAAGCAAATGCCCCATGTTTGGTCTTTTAATATAAACAGGCCACATTTTCTAGGAGCTACAAAACCAAATAAATGCTGATTCTACCCAATACCACATTTGGCAATACCATGTTAAATGGAGGTAAAAACTCTATAGGCCATGTCTGATTCTTATTAGGTCAATGTAAGCTCAATAGCTACATACTAGCATGAGGAAGATAGAGAAGTGGAATGAAAAACCTGTCCATGTATTTACCAGTATTTTCTTATGGATCTCGCCTCTCATCCATAATGATATGGATGCTGTCAGCCCTCTTCCTCTCTCCTGTCTTAAGCATCTCAAGTACAAGTTCAAGCCACCAGCATGTGTTAAGTCATTTCCATGACAACAAATTACTGTTCCTTCTTTTCTCCTCTTGCCCTATCAATTACACATGATATAGAAGAGGCAGAGACTGTCAAATTGTGTAAATAGAAAAAAAAGTGTGGTTTAATCAAACATTTAAAAATAACATACAGACAAAAAGTTTGTTCTTTCCCTCCCAGAGTTAAAATTATAACCAATTACTCCCCAAAGCAGCAAAGCAATTCAATGCTTTAAAAATATAATTATGGGCCAAGTACTTTGGAAATACAATTATTTTTCTTTAATCATAGAGTATCTTTTAGAGTTTATATTTTTATGAAGAACTTATGCACAGGAGAATTACCTAGAAAACTTCAGTCAACCTAGTGTTATATGGAAATTTCCACTTTAGTCCAACGCAGATATAATTTAAAAAGAAAAAACAGGAAACAGGAAGAATGCCTAGAAATATCATCAGTGTCTATAAGAAATCTTGGTAAATTTTCTCATACAGAAATTTTAGGAGTCACATAGTAATCTAAAAAAAAGAGTAAACAGAAGAATCTTTGTTTTGAATATAATTATTCATTTTATTTTCTTGATATGAAAGTGTTTTCCTCCTTTATTTTGGTGGGGGGGATGAAGGAAGGCATACCAGTGCTCAGGGATCACTCCTAAGGAACTTGAGGGACCATAAGTGTTACTAGAAATCCAAGCCAAACTACCTACCCAATATACTATCTTTGTGACTCCAGCATTAATTTCTTTTGGGAACCAAACTCAGAGATGCTTGGGGCTTCCTCCTGGCTCTGTGCTCAGGGATCATTCCTGATGGTACTCAGAAGATCAAATGTGGTGTCAAGGATCAATCCGGATTACTTTGTTGTGCATGACAAGCACTTATCTCCTTTATTATCTGGGTCAATTTCTTAGAGACTACGATGGCATGAAAATATTTTATTTAGTTTGGGTCTATTTTTTAAGTGAGGTGTAAAATCAACCTCATGCTAAGATAATAAAAGAAAAGTACTAAGTTGTGAACTTTGTAGTGTGTCCTAAATGCTTGTGGACATATGTTGTTCGAAGAAGATATACATATACCTATTTTAAAATCTTTTGAAATAGCCTGGGATAGTGGATAAAATCTGGAGCACAGCTTCAGCCTGTGACATGGTTTTCTGGAGTCTGAAAAATAGTTCAAAGCAGTCACATATCATAAAATGTCCTTGAGTTGGGGGCTTCTCAGAAACCAAATCTGGTAGCAAGCAACAGTCCATTGTGAAGGGACATGGGGAAAAGAGACCATGGAGAGCAAATCAGAAGCAGCAGTGGTGACAGCTTCTTCTTGGGCTGAGGCAAGCCAGGCTGGGAATTAGTTTTTTCGCTTTGGGAGCTGGTTTGCAGCTGGCTGGGGTAGGGGGTATGGTCCAGTTCCTGAGGAGGTAAGAACCAAGAGTAAAAAGGGTTAAATGTGTTGAGTGCAAAAATTCTCTCCTAATTAGTTGCCTTCTAATTTTAGTTTGTGTTTCTTTTTCTATACAGAAACATTTTAGTTTGATGTAGTTTCATGTGTTTAAATTTGATGCTATAATTCTTGCCACTGGCATTCTATCATTGAAGACTTCTTTGAGGTTAAGTCTTTGAATGTTCTGCCTATGTTTTTCTCAATGAACTTTATGGATTCAGGTCTTCCATGTATATCATCACGTCATCTGCAAAAAAGAGATAGTTTGACTTTCTCTTTCTGATTTGAATTCCTTTGATTTCCTTCTCTTGTCTGATTGATATTACTGGGACTTCAAGAGTAGAGATAGTGGACATCCTTGCCTCATGCCAGACCTTAGTGGAAATGCTTTCAATTTTTCACCATTAAGAATAACGTTGGTTGGGGCCGTTGAGGTGGCGCTAGAGATAAAGTGTCTGCCTTGCAAGCGCTAGCCAAGGAAGGACCATGGTTCGATCCCCCTGCGTCCCATATGGTCTCCCCAAGCCAGGGGCAATTTCTGAGTGCTTAGTCAGGAGTAACCCCTGAGCATCAAATGGGTGTGGCCCAAAAAAACAAAAAAAAACAACAAAAAAACAAAAAAAAAAAAGAAAAGAAAAAGAAAAAGAAAAAAAAAAGAATAATGTTGGCTGTGGGATTTTTATAGATAGCTATTACTATCTTGAGAAAAGTTTTATTCACACCTATTTTGCTAGGATTTTTTTTATGAATGAGTGTTGGATTTTGTCAAAAGTTTCTTCTGCATCAATTGATATGATCATGTGTTTTTTCCTTCCTTTTATTGATCTGAATATATTATATGTTGAGCCATCCTTGCATTCCTGAGATGAAACCCACTTGGTTTAATCTTTTTGTATAATAATTTTGTATAGTAATATTTTTGTATTATAATCTTATTGTATAATCTTTTTGACATGTTTGATTCAGTTTACTAAGATTTTGTTAAGAATATTTGCATCCATGTTCATTAGTGAGATTGATCTGTAGTTTTCTTACTTTGTGGTATCTTTGTCAGCTTTACAGATAAGCATGATATTAGCTTCATAGAAGGTGTCTTTTCAATGTTTTGGAAGTGTCTAAGGATCAATCATAGTAAGTCTTCTCTGGATTTGGAGATTTGCCAGGATTTGTCTCCATATCCCCCAATGTAGGTGTCTTCCTTAGCTTCCCCTTTGATCTTTGCATTTAGTAATTTGGAATGCTGGAGTACCAGGTGTTTAAGAAAGTGATCTATTTAATTGTTTGTATGAAATGTGCCTCGAGGTATCTCTTGGTATAAATTGAAATAACTTCTCATAGATGCACTAGCATCAGGGATATTTGAGAAAAGGAGGGCTGATGGGAAGGATGGAGGTTTCAGTAATGGCACTGGAACTCAGAAAGAGGTTGAGTGAAGGCTGCAAAGGAGACCCCATTTATACTTGGTGGAGGGGATTAGGACCGGAGTTTCCTGTTCCCACCTGTACATAGAGCTGACTGTCCCCAGAGGTAAACAATTATCAATGGTGCTGGGACCCAGAAGGAGACTGAGAAAAGACTCAAGAAGACAGTCCCGTTTGGGTTTGGTGAAAGGGATTAATATGTGAGGATCCCCTATTGCCTCCCCAAAACAAACCTGGCTGACTCCAAAGGGTAGACATCAGTGATGGCACTGGAACCGAATAGGAGACTGAGGAAAGGCTGCAAATGAGGGCCCATTCATGCTTGGTGGAGGGGATCAATACATTTAATTTAATTTAACTTTTTTTGTTTGTATGCCACACCTGGTGGTGCTCAGGGGTTACTCCTGGTTCTAAGCTCAGAAATCGCTCCTGGCAGGCTCCAGGAGCCAGGATTTGAACCACCATTAGTCCTGAATTGGCTGCATGCAAAGCAAATGCCCTACCACTGTGCTATCTCTCCAGCCCCAATACATTTAATTATTATAAAAAATTAAAGTGCCCAATTCTATTTGATAATCAATGACTTATGTAATATATATGTATATGTTTTAATTTAAATAGTTACTTCTGGGGCTGAAGCAATAGCACAGGGGGTAGGGCATTTGTCTTGCATGTGGCTGACCCAGGTTCAATCCCCTGCATTCCATAAAATGCCCCAAGCCTGCTGTATAGTGCAGAGCCAGTAGTAACCCCTCAGCACCGCCAGGTATGGCCCCAAGCCCCCAAAATAAAATATAACAGTCATTTATCCACTATTTATCAGAGGTGTGCTTTTGTTGTCTAGGCACTATTCTAAATTCCAGGGATATAGCAAACACTACAGTTTCTTCTCCGAGAAGCTTCTTGGTCAGGTTGAGAAAGAGAGAAGGCTTAGTATCATTAAAAAAGGTGGCCTAGAGGGTAGAATGAACTTAATTACACAAAGAATAAGTCAAAACAGTGTTCAAGCTGAGAATCAGCACATTCCAAGATCTAGAGATGATGAAGACTTTCAGTGTCCAATAAGGCCAGGAACTGGGCATTAGTATGCTAGCCTTCTGTACATGAGAGTAAGTGGACAGAGATATGACACACCTATACCACAAGAATGTGGGGAATATAGGGAAAAAATATGTGCTTTTTTTTCTTTTTTTTTAAATCTGAGTTTTATTCAAATCAAATTAAAATATGACTGAAGGATTTTAAGCAGAGGAGTGATCTCTTAATTTCTCAAGTTTTAAAAAGTACACTCTTAATTTCTGAAGTTTTAAAAAGTACTCTCTTAATTTCTGAAGTTTTAAAAAGTACACTCTGCTGTGGGGAGGATGAAACAACAAGGAAATAGGAAATATAAAGGAGAGAACTTTTCAAAGTTCCCTAGGTCAGCCATATCTGAGGTTGGTCTTGTGAAGTAACAGAGAAGAGGGACATGGAAAGAAGAACAGGAAAGGGACAACAGGAAGAAAGACAGACTCTTAATCACACATTAGAAATGCTATGACTGGGCTGGTGAAGAGGCTGGAGGAAGAAGGGACGGAAAATCAAAGACGGAAAAGCTTTCATGGCCAGAAAAAAGCATGTGGTATTTATATCTGTATCACAAGAGCTAATTTAGTGAGGCAGGGATATAAAAGGATTCAATAAATGGTGAACTTAACTCAACTGGATGTGTCTCTATAAATTCCAGACTTTTCTCAATCCTCACCCAAATGCTTGTCAGAACAAGATCCTTTTGTTTGACTCATCCCACTAACAAGCACCAAAGCCATTGTTTCTGGATGTATTTAGTGATCTCAATGTTCTCCGTACTGAATGAAATCTGCCTAGAGCATTAAATACCACATAGTCAGAGGGATTTTAATGAAACAGAGTGACTGAAGAAAGGCAACTGAATGATGAAAAATTTGAGTTAAATTTTATGCAGTAACTAGCTCCCAGGTATTTAAAAGACTAGCAACATGTCTTAACATTAGCAAGCCTTCTCCAGGCATGCTTTGGGCTCTAAGGTTGTGTCACTTATGCTCTCAGACTTAGGAAATTTCTATGCCCAATTTCTTTTTTTTTTTTTTTTTTTTGGTTTTTGGGCCACACCCGGTAACGCTCAGGGGTTACTCCTGGCTATGTGCTCAGAAGTTGCTTCTGGCTTGGGGGATCATATGGGACACCGGGGGATCGAACCGCGGTTCATCCAAGGCTAGCGCAGGCAAGGCAGGCACCTTACCTTTAGCGCCACCGCCCGGCCCCATATGCCCAATTTCTAATTTTGATCTGAATCTTAAATTCATCCTATTGATTTTGTTTTTATTTTTTAAAAAATTGTTTATTTTTTGGCTATATTAGCCATTGAATGTTGAGTTTTATACATTCTAGGCATCTACTCTACCACTAGGCTATATACCCAGTCCACTCTCAATGATTCTGGAAGGCAGAATCCCCATGCTTTTGCCAGCATCCATTACTCAATATGAAGGATAAACTACTTATTTGATCTATTCCTCATATTCCATCTGTGTTACTGGTTTGACCTCATGACTATTTTTTCTGTGTGTGTGTGTGTGTGTGTGTTCTAGTCACTTGAGTAGGCAAAGTTGATGTATCCGTATCACTCAACAAAACTATTCCTAAGTTTTTTTTTGTCCTTAAGTGGAATGATTTCTATAGTAAGTAAAAATGTGTTCTTTCTGAAAACCTTAAAACACATACAAGTTAGAAAACAAGTTTAACACCTCTCATCACGGCTCAGAATGTGCCAGAATAAAGTATGAATCTTTGTGTGTGGGGGCAAATTAACTTTTTTTTATTATATACTATTAGATATTCTCCTTAGAGCTCAAAAAGTAGAGATACTAAAGTAATTTATTTTGTACCAGGATTCAAGAAATTCACCTTCAAATCCTTGATTGATGAGGATTTTGATGATTTTGTCTTTGTTTTAGCAGTAGATTTTTGTTATAAGACTGCTTAACTCTAATTTCCAGAAATGAAGTCTTATTTTTTCCTTTGTGAGGGAAAAATTAGGTTTTTTGAGTATTTTTGTTTTGTTTTGGAACCACACCCAGCAGCACTCAGGGGTCATGCCTAGCTCTGCACTGAAAAATCACTCCTGGAAGGTTCAGGGGACCATAGGATGCCAGGGATCAAACCCAGATCAGCCACTGCAAGGCAAATGCCCTACCCACTGTGCCATCACTCGAGCCCCAATTTTTGTTTGTTTTAAAGCCACTGAATTTTAGAAAAATGTATGACTCATCAAAAACAATGCATATGTTGATATTTTAAAATAGTTTAATGTAATATAAAATATTATAATGTTATATTTAAATATTAAATTTAAATATAAAAAGCATAATATAAAATGTGGGTGTGGACTTAAAACCAGAAAGTGAGCACAATGTGTCAAGGGACTCTAAAATTAGCAAAACTCTTGGTAAGCCTTGGAATAATTTTTTAATATATTTTATATAAGCACCTTGATTACATACATGATTGTGTTTGGGTTTCAGTCATGTAAAGAACACCACCCATCACCAGTGCAACATTCCCATCACCAATGTCTCAATTCTCCCTCCTTCCCACCCAACCACTGTCTGTACTCTAAACAGGCTTTCTATAACCCTCATACATTCTCATTATTAGGATAGTTCAAAAAGTCGTTATTTCTCTAACTAAACTCATCCCCGTTTGTGGTGAGCTTCATGAGGTGAGCTGTAACTTCCAGCCCTTCTCTCTTTTGTGTCTGAAGATTATTATTGCAAGAATGTCTTTCATTTTTCTTAAAACTCATAGATGAGTGAGATCATTCTGCATTTCTCTCTCTCTCTCTCTCTCTCTCTCTCTCTCTCTCTCTGACGTATTTCACTCAGCATAATAGATTCCATGTACATCCATGTATAGGAAAATTTCATGACTTCATCTCTCCTGACAGCTACATAATATTCCATTGTGTATATGTACCAAGTTTCGTTAGCCATTCGTCTGTTGAAGGGCATCTTGGTTGTTTCCAGAGTCTTGCTATGGTAAATACTGCTGCAATGAATATAGGTGTAAGGAAGGTATTTTTGTATTGTATTTTTGTGTTCCTCGGGTATATTCCTAGGAGTGGTATAGCTGGATCGTATGGGAGCTCGATTTCCAGTTTTTGGAGGAAACTCCATATTGCTTTCCATAAAGGTTGAACTAGATGGCATTCCCACCAGCAGTGGATAAGAGTTCCTTTTTCGGGCCTGGAGAGATAGCACAGCGGCGTTTGCCTTGCAAGCAGCCGATCCAGGACCAAGGGTGGTTGGTTCGAATCCTGGAGCCCCATATGGTCCCCGTGCCTGCTAGGAGCTATTTCTGAGCAGACAGCCAGGAGTGACCCCTGAGCATTGCCGGGTCTGGCCCAAAAACAAAAACAAAAAAAAAAAAAAAAAAAGAGTTCCTTTCTCTCCACATCCCCGCCAACACTGCTTGTTTTCATTCTTTGTGATAAGTGCCAATCTCTGTGGTGTGAGGTGGTACCTCATAGTTGTTTTGATTTGCATCTCCCTGATAATTAGTGATGAGGAGCATCTTTTCATGTGTTTTTTGGCCATTCGTATTTCTTCTTTGTCAAAGTGTCTCTCCATTTCTTCTCCCCATTTTTTGATGGGATTAGATTTTTTTTTCTTTTAAAGTTCTGTCAGTGCCTTGTATATTTTGGAGAATAGCCCCTTATCTGATGGGCATTGGGGGAATAGTTTCTCCCACTCAGTGGGTGGCTCTTGTATCCTGGGCGCTATTTCCTTTGAGGTGCAGAAGCTTCTCAGCTTAATATATTCCCATCTGTTAATCTCTGCTTTCACTTGCTTGGAGAGTGCAGTTTCCTCCTTGAATATGCCTGTAGTCTCAATGTCCTGGAGTGTTTTGCCTACGTGCTGTTCTATATATCTTATGGTTTCGGGTCTGATATCGAGGTCTTTCATCCATTTGGATTTTACCTTCATACATGATGTTAACTGGGGTCTAAGTTCAATTTTTTTGCAAGTGGCTAGCCAGTGTGCCAACACCACTTGTTGAAGAGACTTTCTTTGCTCCATTTAGGAGTTCTTGCTCCTTTATCAAAAATTAGGTGATTGTATGTCTGGGGAACATTCTCTGAGTATTCAAGTCTATTCCACTGATATGAGGGCCTGCCTTTATTCTAATGCTGTTTTGATAACTATTACTTTGTAGTAAAGTTTAAAGTTGGGGAAAGTAATTCCTCCCATATTCTTTTTCCCAATGATTGCTTTAGCTATTCTAGGGTGTTTATTATTGCACGTGAACTTCAAAGGTGCCTGATCCACTTCTTTGAAGAATTTCATGGGTATCTTTAGAGGGATCACATTAAATCCATACAATGTTTTGAGGAGAATTGCCATTTTGATTATATTAATCCTGCCAATCCATGAGCAGGGTATATGTTTCCATTTCCGCGTGTCCTCTCTTATTATTGGAGCAGAGTTTTATAGTTTTCTTTGTATAGGTCATTCACATTTTTAGTCAAGTTGATTCCAAGATATTTGAGTTTGTGTGGCACTATTGTGAATGGGGTTGTTTTCTTAATGTCCATTTCTTCCTTATTACTATTGGTGTATAGAAAGGCCATTGATTTTTGTGTGTTAATTTTGTAGCCTGCCACCTTGCTATATGAGTCTATTGTTTCTAGAAGATTTTTGGTAGAGTCTTTAGGGTTTTCATGTATCATGTCATCTGCAAACAGCAAGAGCTTGACTTATTCCTTTTCTATTTGGGTTCCCTTGATATCTTTTTCTTGCCTAATCACTATAGCGAGTACTTCCAGTGCTATGTTGAATAAGAGTGGTGAGAGAGGACAGCCTTGTCTTGTGCCAGAACTTAGAGGAAAGGCTCTTAGTTTTTCTCCATTAAGGATAATATTTGTCATTGGCTTGTGGTAGATGGCCTTAACTATATTGAGAAAGGTTCCTATCATTCCCATCTTGCTGAGAGTTTTGATAAGAATGGGTGTTGGATCTTATCAAATGCCTTCTCTGATCTATTGATATGATTATGTGATTTTAATTTTTCTTGTTGTTGATGTTGTGTATTATGTTGATAGATTTATGGATGTTAAACCGTCCTTGCATTCCTGGGATGAAACCTACTTGATCGTAGTGGATGATCTTCTTAATGAGGCATTGAATCCTATTTGCCAGGATTTTGTTGAGAATCTTTGAATCTGCATTCATCAGGGATTTTGATTTGTAATTTTCTTTTTTGGTAGCATCTCTGTCTGGTTTAGATATCAAGGTGATGTTGGCTTCATAAAAGCTATTTGGAAGTGTTTTTGTTTTTTTCAATTTCATGAAAGAGTCTTGCCAGGATTGGTAATAGTTTTTCTTGGAAAGTTTGAAGGAATTCATTAGTGAATCCATCTGGGCCTGGGCTTCTGTTTTTGGGCAGATATTTGATTACCGTTTTATTTTCATTAATAGTGATTGGGGTATTTAGATATGCTCCATCCTCTTCATTCAACCATGGAAGACTATAAGAATCCAAGAATTTATCCATTTCTTCTAGTTTCTCATTTTCAGTGGCATAGAGTTTCTCAAAGTAGTTTCTGATTACCCTTTGAATCTCTGCCATATCAGTAGTGATCTCTCCTTTTTCATTCCTAATACGAGTTATCAAGTTTCTCTCTCTATTTCTTTGTTTTGTCAGTGGTCTATCAATCGTGCTTATTTTTTGAAGAACCAACTTCTGCTTTCATTGATCTTTCGGATTGGTTTTTTGGTTTCCACTTCGTTGATTTCTGCTCTCAGCTTTGTTATTTCCTTCTGTCTCCCTATTTTTGGTTCCTTTTGTGGAGCACTTTCTAATTCTGTGAGCTGCGTCATTAAGCTATTCAGGTAGGCCCCTTCTTCCTTCCTGATGTGTGCTTGCAAAGCTATAAATTTTCCTCTCAGTACTGCTTTTGCTGTGTCCCATAAGTTCTGATAGTTTGTGTCTTTATTGTCATTTGTTTCCAGGAAAGCTTTGATTTCCTCTTTGATTTCATCTTGGACCCACTGGTTATTCAGTATTAGGCTGTTTAACTTCCAGGTGTTAAAGTTTTTCTTCTGTGTCCCTTTGGAATTCACATATAATTTCAGAGCCTTGTGGTCAGAGAAGGTAGCCTGCAAAATTTCTATCTTGATATTATGGAGGTATGTTTTATGTGCCAGCATGTAGTCTATCCTGGAGAATGTCCCATGTACATTGGAGAAAAATGTGTATCCAGGTTTCTGGGGATGGAGTGTCTTATATATATATATATATATATATATATATATCTACTAGGCCTCTTTCTTCCATTTCTCTTTTTAGGTCTAGTATATTCTTGTTGGGTTTCAATCTGGTTGACCAATCCAGTGTTGACAAAGCCGTGTTGAGGTCCCCCACAATTATTGTGTTGTTATTGATATTATTTTTCAGATTTGTCAACAGTTGTATTAAATATTTTGCTGGCCCCTCATTCGGTGCATATATGTTTAGGAGAGTGATTTCTTCCTGCTGTACATATTTCTTGATTAATACAAAATGTTCATCTTTGTCCCTTACAATTTTCCTGAGTATAAAATTTGCATCATCTGATATTAGTATGCCCACTCCAGCTTTTTTATGGGTGTTGTTTGCTTGGATAATTTTCCTCCAGCCTTTTATTTTGAGTCTATGTTTGTTCTGACTATTCAGGTGCGTTTCTTGTAGGCAGCAGAAGGTTGGATTGAGTTTTTGGATCCATTTAGCCACTCTGTGTCTTTTAACTGGTGCATTTAGTCCATTGACATTGAGAGAAAGAATTGTCCTGGGATTTAACGCCATCTTTATATCGAAGTTTGGTGTGTCTTTTGGTCAGTCTTGTCTTAAATTAGGTCTTTCAATTTTTCTCTTAAGATGGTTTTGAGTCTATAAAGTTTCTGAGCTGTTGTTTGTCTGTGAAACCATGTATTCTTCCGTCAAACCGGAAAGTGAGTTTTGCTGGGTACAGTATTCTAGGGAAAGC
The DNA here is from genome assembly GCF_024139225.1 of Suncus etruscus. Classification (NCBI taxonomy): domain Eukaryota; kingdom Metazoa; phylum Chordata; class Mammalia; order Eulipotyphla; family Soricidae; genus Suncus; species Suncus etruscus. The sequence goes on along the minus strand of NC_064858.1, from coordinate 48,569,472 downwards.
ATTTATTTCATTGAGTTTTGTCACTATGTCCCACCACTGCTTTCTGGCCTTGAATGTTTCTGGTGACAGGTCTGCTGTAAATCTCAAGGATATTCCCTTGAATGTAATTTCCATTTTTGATCTTGCTGTTTTCAGAATTCTGTCTCTATCTATGGGATTAATTGTTGTGACTAGAATGTTTCTTGGGGTATTTTTTCTGGGGTCTCTTTTGGTTGGTACTCTTCAGGCTTGCAGGATTTGATCGCATATATTCTTTAGCTCTGGAAGTTTCTCTTTAATGATGTTCTTGACCATTGATTCTTCCTGGAAATTTTCTTCCTGGGTCTCTGGGACTCTAATTATTCTTAAGTTGTTTCTGTTTAGCTTATCATAGACTTGAAAGAATTGTTTGAACTAATAAATAAAAATGCATTTCTTGGGGCTGGAGAGATAACATGGAGATAAGGCATTTGCCTTGCATGCAGAAGGATGGTGGTTCGAATCCTGGTATCTCATATGGTCCCCTGAGCCTGCCAGGACTATTTCTGAGCATAAAGCCAGAAATAGCCCTTGAGCCTGCTGGGTTTGACCAAAACAAAAAACAAAAAAAGTACATTTCTTATACAGTCTTCATTCACTGACATATATCTCCCCCAAAATTTTGGAATTTGGCTTGATTTTAGGTGTGTTAATGGGATCCCTTGTTAATAAGGTGACTTTTTAGGAGGCACTTAAGGATGCAGATAGGTGGGCAGAGAAACAAGCATGAATAGATAATGAGACTTTGATTATGACCCTTCCCTTCCTGGGAAGGGACAAATTTCAGAGGCTGCATTTAGTTTATGAGGGCTATTGACTTAATCCATCATGCCCTATAAGCCTCAATAAAACACGGAGAGCCTACAGAGAACTTTCATACACTGTTACCCACATGGAGATTTTGAAAGAGTGACATAATTGGAGCTCATGCAGAAATACATTGAGGGAAAGGGTGCCTCCAAGGTGAATGAGTTGCTGCAAGGACCCTGGATGTTGGGATCCCCTGGGTCCTCTCAGGAGTGCCCTTGGACCTCCAGGTCTACATCCAGCAGTGCTTTGGGGGCATGCAGTGCTGGATACTGAACAGGGGTCACACAAATGCCATGCATGTGCCCCTGATCCTGAGCATGTTCCCTGGCCACTGGGAACTTCATATCTTTCTCCAGACCTGGATGGGTTCCTTGTGCCATTCTAGTTATAACTTGTCGGTGAGAAACACAAATAAATAAATAAATAAATAAATAAATAAATAAATAAATAATGATAATAATGATGTTCATAATGGCTTGTAACAAACACGTGCAGTTTGAGGAGAGGCTGTGGGAAACAACACTTTCCAGCTTTCAACTTGTTGTGTGAGAACCGAGAACTAAGGTCCCTCGAGTCCATGATAAGGGCCCTAGACGAAGACAAACCCATACCCTAATAAAGTGTACTTTTCCACTTTGAGCTAAGGCAGAAAAAGAGAGAATTAACTCAGAAATAAAAACCAAAGTTGGTTCCCTGTAGGAATAAGGAATGAGGAACTAGGGGTTGAGTGAACTCGGAGTGCTCTGTCTGATGGGGCTCCCTTGACAACCAAAAGTTTGGGTCAAAGTGTTCCTGGATGACCAAAGTTGAGCCAGAAAAATCAGTGATGAATTAAGACATCTACACAATGAAATGATTGTACTGTCACTGCTTGTGATTTATATATAAACTGCTTAAAGATTTAACTCAGGGTCCTTGTCAAGACTCCCTTAGTTGGATGAGACTTGGACTTTGGCTAGCTGAATAAACTCCTTTTTGTGCTGTGCATTATTGGAGGTGGTCTTTGATTCTCAGCACTGACTTGGGTGTCAACTTGGACCCTTATAGTTGGTCAGAAATGTCTAAGAACAGTGTGTTCTTGAAAGATGAGCCTTAACCTACAGAGTCTAAATTTATCTCAGATAGATAGGTGAAAATTGAGCAGAGTTGAGTTGAATTCTCAGAAAGCAGTGGTGTCTGAGAAGTACACTTGGGTGTGTAGTAAACTATACTCACACCACTGAAAATTGGGTCAGAGAACCTAATGCACCATCTGAGTTCCTTTTACTACTGAGGCAAAAGTATAATAGCAAAATAGAAATTTGGGGTTTTTATCGATTGATCGATTTATTTATTTATTTATTTATTTATTTATTTATTTATTTATTTATTTATTTATTTATTTTTGGTTTTTGGGTCACACCCGGCAGTGCTCAGGGGTTACTCCTGGCTGTCTGCTCAGAAATAGCTCCTGGCAGGCACGGGGGACCATATGGGACACCGGGATTCGAACCAACCACCTTAGGTTCTGGATCAGCTGCTTGCAAGGCAAACACCACCAGGCTATCTCTCTGGGCCCGATCGATTTATTTTTGACGTCTTTGTCTTGGTGTGGAGATTACGGTTGATGTCTCCAATATTATTTTATATTATTTTGTCTTGTCTTTCTCTTTCTTTTTGCACTTGAGCATGATTTGATTTCATAACTGAGACTATTGTGTGGTGCCTGTCTTTATTGCTGTAGTGCTCACCGGTTATTTAATTCGATATTTTTTTCTGTATTGTTGTGGTATCTCAATTACCTTTTTCACATCCTCTCTCAAACTGAGGTTGGAAGCCTCTAAAGGGACTCTGCCCATTTTCAGCATATTTGACTTTTGACTTTTTTTTTTCCCTCTTATTTTGTACCCCAATCTATTGCTTTTCTTTCCTTCAAACAAAACCACATACCTCGATTTTTCTAGCTCTGCCTCTTAAATAGAGGGTGTAACAAGGGAGGGTTCCAGGACCAAACAGATATGTGATCACTAATAGTAAGCCAGTCAAAGAGGGGTCCACCTACTCTAGCAGCCTGGGGGATAATAATGGGGTATATGGGTTGTAGAAAGGGAACTAGAATGGGGGGGAGGACATAGCTGGTGATGGGTATTCCCCTGATTCAATGTTAATATATACCTAAAATACTACAGTGAAAGATATGTAAGCCATTATGGAAAAAAATTGTGTTTTTAATCAGAAACTTTCTTTGACTTACATATATTATTATTGTATCAATTATATTATATGTTATGTCATTATATTATGTTATGTTAGTTTACCTCATTATGTTAATCAATTTTGTTTCTTGAATAAATTCTTACAGTAAAAAAATAAAATAAAAAATAAAATACTGAAAAAAAAAGAAATGTGGGTTTTTTAAATTTGTTTTGGTTTTTTGTTTGTTTGTTTGTTTTGTAATACTGGCAGCACTCAGGGGTTATTCCTGGCTCTATGCTCAGAAATCGATCCTGGCAGTCTCAGGGGACAATACGGGATGCTGGGATTCAAACTACCATCATTCTGCATGAAAGGCAAATGCCTTACCTCCATGCTATCTCACCGGCCCCTAGAAGATTTGTTTAAGCAACTAATCAGTTAACAATTAGTACTGGATGGTTCTGAAATGTCTCTACCTTTTAAATATTAAATGACACCAAAATTAAGAAAGAGCTTTCAAACACGTTACCACCAGGTACATTTAATCTACTGTTGAAGTCAAAGGCATGCCTTGACACTTCTTTTCTTTGGCCTCAAAAAGATCAAACAAAAATCTTTCTCAAGTTCTTAGGAATTAGAAAAAAAAATTCCACTAAATAGGTTAAAGGTGAGACTCACAAAAGCTGTTAATGCAGAAACAGATCTTCTAAGAAACTTAAAGGTGTGATTTATTTTTTATTTAAAAGATTTATTTTCCAGCTTGCCGCTTCTCAGAATTTTTTAAATTTTAAACTTGATATTTTAAGTTGAGCTAATATGTTTACAATAGTGTTAATGTGTTGTGGTTTGTTTTGTTTTTTGATATCTAGTTGCAGCCGTTTTACTATCACCAAAGTTCCCACTCTACACCCATCCTTGTTCCCCTTTATCATAATTCTTGGTAATCTCAGTTCTTGGTCATCTATAATCAAAGTCCAGGGAGTTATTATTTTGGACACTGTACATTCCTTTGTTTTGTTGAGTTATATTCCACATGAGTATATCATCTTATATTTGTCCTTCTCCCCCTAACTTATTTCACCAATACAAGCCTCTATAATTCTACCCCATGTTGTTGTAGCAAAAAGCAGTAACTCATCTTTTCTTATAGCTATGTTGTAATCCCTGTATACACAAACCACAATTGCTTTAATCATCCATTTATCTGTTGTTAGGAAAATTTTCCCCCAAATACTGGCTATTATAAGGCCTGCAGCTATGATTTTTATTTGTCTGTGAGATGAACTCAGACATTTTATTAGGGGAGCTGAGATCACTCTAAATTACTCCAGAGATCGTGATGGGCCATCTGTTCACAAAATCTTATACCCTGCCACCTCACAGTGGGCCTTCAATAGAACAAGGGTCTCCACTGACAGCTATTTCTGTGCTAGTATAGACAAAGACATCAGAGAGACATCAGTGGTGCAGTATTCATTGTGAACCTCAGTGTGATGTCTGTGGTTCCATAGATATGTAGGTCTTGGTTATCATCTCCCTAAATGTAGGCAATCACCATCTCACCTGCATTGCCCTGGTCCCTTGGCCTCCATGCTCAGATAGGGGAGGGGAACAATTATTTTGCAATATAAACAAATACTCCAGTTAGAGAAGGGTTTATAGTGAATATGTATTTTGTCAAGTGGTATAAATAATTTTAATGTAAATTTCTAATTTACATTAATTTTAATGTAATTAAAAATTTAATTTTTTTTTTTTTTTTTTTTTTTTTTTTTTTTTTTTTTTTTTTTTGGTTTTTGGGCCACACCCGGTAACGCTCAGGGGTTACTCCTGGCTATGCGCTCAGAAGTCGCTCCTGGCTTGGGGGACCATATGGGACGCCGGGGGATCGAACCGCGGTCCGTCTCCTAGGCTAGCGCAGGTAAGGCAGGCACCTTACCTCCAGCGCCACCGCCCGGCCCCATTTTTAATGTAAATTTATTCACAAAAACTATATCTTTCACTGATCAGACCATGAACAATATAAAAACTCTCAAATTTCAATAGTGGAAGCACTCTGAATAAAAGAAATGCTTTTAGAAAAGATCAAGAAGGGGAAATGAAAAATTCAAAGAAAAGAGCTAATGGTCATAGAGAATTACCTCTATACCTTGAATCCTAAACAAAGGAATTTTAATGTTCTCCAAGCTGAATTTAAAAACATTTATGGACCAATGATTCTAGTATATATCTTCTCCCCTCTCCTTTTTATTAGTGGTGGGCACATCTGGCTCTGCTCAAGGATTACTCCTGGTAGTGTGCTCAAGTTCAGTCCTAGAGGAATTTGGGAGACCATATGTGGTCCTGGATATAAAAGTGGGATCAGTGCATGTACAGTTAAGTGCCTTACCCCTTTACTATCTTTCCAGCCCTTTCACATTTTTTAACCCTTTCTTGTATATCTTTCTTGTATATCTCTTGGTGGTGTGCAAAATATGGGGAGAAGACAAATTTGACTTTAGTTCACAGATATTTAAATTAGAAATTATACTTCAGGGGATAAAATAATCTAAAATAATCTCATACCTTCTGATTTGACAACAATTATATATTTAAACAGGCGAGTAATGAGAAAATCTTGATAAGTATATATTTATTCTGTATTTGTGCAATTTGTTATTTTTTCACTTATAGACAGAAAGTGGAAGCTAAAAACTGCCTACAGTTTATTTTATACACCCCTTCAAGGGATAGAGCATAACCTATCTTCTCTTGAGTGTGAGATCAAATTAATGATTTGCCTCCAATAAAAAGAATAAAGAAGAAATTAAGTTGATATAGAAAATTTTCATTCCCCAGCTCAAGATATGAAGCTCACCACAAAGAGTGGTGAGTGCAGTTAGAGAAATAACTATGCTGAGAACTATCACAACAATGTGAATGAATGAGGGAACTAGAACACCTGTCTCAAATACAGGCAGGGGTGTGGGGGAAGGAAAAGATGGGGGCATTGGCAATGGGAAGGTTGCACGGGTGAAGGGGGTTGCTCTTGTTGTGACTGAAATCCAACTACAATTAGGTTTGTAATCATGGTGTTTAAATAAAGAAATTATTTAAGTAAAAATAAAGTTTATATTAGTTTAAAATTTTTATTTCTGTACAGCTTTCTGAGGAGTAGAAATTGATGTACTATATAGTTTCATGTGTCATATTTGGGCTATTTGTCCAAATGAATGGGAGAGGTTGGATATGATAACACCAAGAAAGCATCTCTAAAATATGCTGAATTGTAGAATAATAAAATTTAAAGCTGGGAGTTTACCCAAATATGAAATCAGCTGAGGAGATCACTGAAGGAGAAATAGAACAAGAAATCTCTGAGAAATATATGAGTACCAGCCAGAATCTGACTTCAACACTAAATGTGATCCCTGACCCTGAAATAAAAAAATATACTTCTAGTAAGTAGGAACTTTAGATAAAGGAACACTGTAGAAGCCCACAGGGACCATGCAGCCAGGACTGCAGGCTTCAGATCCCTAAGGTTGACAGGGGCCAGTGCTGCAAGGCTCACAGGGGCCCGTGGGACCTACTGCTGGGTGGGGCCTCATGCTCACCCAGGGACTCCAACTTGTAGTAACTGCCCACCTGTGAGAGAGAGAGAAGAGGGGGAAGAAACTAAGCACACTTTTTGTTCTTCCTTGAGTCTGAGGACTGCTGCCATTACTTAGGGCTTCCAGAGAGAGGGAAAGAGAGTTAGATAGAAATTCACTGACCAGAGGTGGCTGGGGGAGGCCTAGGTTCAAAGAAAAAAAAGCGAATGATTGCAAAGCAGGCAGCATTTCTCTGATGTTGCATTAAATAATTAACAATGGGGCTGGATGGTGGATGATGCCATCCAGCCCACATGGCTCTGCAACCTCCATGCAGCCGGCGAGTTCCAGGCCCAGGTGAAATCACTCACACGCAGGCTTCAGGAAGAATCATCTTTATTTATGCCCTAGCCACCACAGGTGTGTGGCCTATGTCAACCTTTTAAGCATTCAGCTATATTTTGCTAGCCCTGCATCTTATCTCCTGTTAGCCATCTTCCCTTTGGGCTCCATGCGGCCCAAAGATCCAAAAGCCAGGAAGCCAAGCCGGGCCAAGAGAGAAACGGCAAAAGGGCAAAGAGCCAAAAGGGCCGAATTCCCTTGGTTCCAGCCTTATCTACCTTTTTCCAAACCCCTCCCAGGAATGGGAGGGGCTTGCAGGTAAAGTTACACCTACTATCCGGTTCCCAAGACCCCTCCCAGAAATGGGAGGGTCTAGGGTCTCAAATGGGTACACCCACATTTCCTCCTTTTCTTAATATTTTTATGCACCAACGTAATAGAGTGAAAATTAATATACCAGCCCTTTTCAAAAACATATCATTTGCAAAATATACTTTACACCTGTAACCTAAAATTCTATTAATGCTTTTTTACCAAGCACTATTTTGGAACTTTCATGTTTCTATATTTTTAAACTATATTGGGGGAACTTCACTGTTCCTATATTTTTCCTATACACAAGTACTTCAGCATACATGCATAACATACATTTTAAAAACAGGCTAAGTACATTAAAATACACAGTAAAACATTTTGCAATTGAAAATATTAACTCTGAAAGACAACAAAACACATTTAAATTATAAAGAAAATGACTTAAGACAAAGATGCAGGTGGTTAGAAATTAGATGTTTAAATGAGCTAAACTGAATTACTTCCCTTTTATTTTTATTTTTTAACTACTAACTAAGTAAAACTTATCCCATCACCAACTATGAGTAAAATATTACTACCCACTAATTTTCTACACCTAAAACCATAGTTCAGATGATTAATTTGTCCCACGCTGATCTCACCACGTGGCTTCTTTAAACTTTTAAAGTTCAGATGTTGTTTTGTCCCACGCTGATCTTACCACGTGGCTTTCTTCCGTAGTTCCAGGCTCCGCTGCCGGTTTGTGATCTGGAGCATGGATTCCAGGTTTTTCGCTTTTCCGGGCAAAGCTGAGCCCAGCCAAGCCGATCCCAGCCGAGATTCCAGCTGAGCCGAGCCCAGCCGCTTGGAGCTTTTTGCAGCTTTTTTTTTTTTCTTTGGGCGCACTTTGCAAGCAAGTTTTCGGCCACTTTTCTGATGCTGGAGGGGCTTCACCGCTGCCTTATTTTTCCCTCCGGGCGCACTTTGGAAGCAGCTTATGGATGTTCAGAGTTTCAAGTGATTTAAACTAAAAGTTCAGTTCGAAATTTCCAAAGTCGAAATCCAAATTCAAGCCAAAGGTCATTTTTAGAAAATCAGTCCACTTTAAATACAGTCTTTTTTCTCCTCCGTTTCCAATTTAGACTTTTAATAAGTTTTTGAAGAGGCCCAGGTTTTTGTTTCTTGTAACAAAGTTTTAGTTTTGGGCCTGGGCTGGAGGTGATGCAAGCTTTCACCTCTCTTGTTTTAATGGCCTTTGAACCCCCAGGTGGGGTGTTGGCCATCTTTGAAAATTGTTGCACGTGGCCCAGGGTTGTGGGCTCAGTGCACCCGACAAGAGCCAAAATTAAACTGAAAAGCAGAAATATTACCATTGTTGCTGGTTTCTTGGGTCCAGGCGCCAGATGTTGCATTAAATAATTAACGATGGGGCTGGATGGTGGATGATGCCATCCAGCCCACATGGCTCTGCAACCTCCATGCAGCCGGCGAGTTCCAGGCCCAGGTGAAATCACTCACACGCAGGCTTCAGGAAGAATCATCTTTATTTATGCCCTAGCCACCACAGGTGTGTGGCCTATGTCAACCTTTTAAGCATTCAGCTATATTTTGCTAGCCCTGCATCTTATCTCCTGTTAGCCATCTTCCCTTTGGGCTCCATGCGGCCCAAAGATCCAAAAGCCAGGAAGCCAAGCCGGGCCAAGAGAGAAACGGCAAAAGGGCAAAGAGCCAAAAGGGCCGAATTCCCTTGGTTCCAGCCTTATCTACCTTTTTCCAAACCCCTCCCAGGAATGGGAGGGGCTTGCAGGTAAAGTTACACCTACTATCCGGTTCCCAAGACCCCTCCCAGAAATGGGAGGGTCTAGGGTCTCAAATGGGTACACCCACATCTGATGCTTTTGTCTTTATGAGCCAGCAGGCACTGCTCTGGTCACTATTCTGGGTCCCCCCCTCAACAGGCCAAGTTTCTCCGTTTACCTGCCATGACAGGGGGTGTGTCCAGGTTTAATGATCATTACTGTAAGGGTATCTAAGGGGAGTGTCTAAGCCCAACTTGCCATATTTTTTCCAGCTGCCAACCTACTCTCTCCAACTGTCTTTCAACTGCCATAGGCCATAATAAAAACCATGTTAAATTTAAACAGGCTAAAATGCAACTTACAAAAAAAAATTTGGAGGAAAAATTTCTCCAACTAGACCAAGTGCTTTGGCAAAGCAATCTGTGCAGAGACTAGAAATAATGTCCCAGGGAGATTCCTCCAAAAACTGGAAATCGAGCTCCCATACGATCCAGCTATACCACTCCTAGGAATATACCCTAGGAACACAAAAATACAATACAAAAACCCCTTCCTTACACCTATATTCATTGCAGCAGTATTTACCATAGCAAGACTCTGGAAACAACCAAGATGCCGTTCAACAGACGAATGGCTAAAGAAACTGTGGTACATATACACAATGGAATATTATGCAGCTGTCAGGAGAGATGAAGTCATGAAATTTTCCTATACATGGATGTACACGGAATCTATTATGCTGAGTGAAATAAGTCAGAGAGAGAGAGAAAAATGCAGAATGGTCTCACTCATCTATGGGTTTTAAGAAAAATGAAAGACACCCTTGTAATAATAATTTTCAGACACAAAAGAGAAAAGAGCTGGAAGTTCCAGCTCACCTCAGGAAGCTCACCACAAAGAGTGATGAGTTTAATTAGGGAAATAACTACATTTTGAACTGTCCTAATAATGAGAACGTATGAGGAAAATGGAGAGCCTGTCTAGAGTACAGGCGGGGGTCGGGTGGGGAGGAGGGAGACTTGGGACATTGGTGATGGGAATGTTGCACTGGTGATGGGTGGTGTTCTTTACATGACTGAAACCCAAACACAATCATGTATGTAATTAAGGTGTTTAAATAAATTAAAAAAAAAAGAAATAATGTCCCAGAGTTTCAGAGTGTTACTATCAGGGAATGGCTAAAGCGTGTTCCAGAACCTTGGTGCCTCCCACAATTAAATAATAGCAAATTGTGCAAAGATTAAAGAAATAGTCATAGCAATATTTCATTAATTAGGCCATAAAAACTGAGACCAGATTACTCCAAAATCTGGGAAAGAGTGTGAGCAAATGAAGTTCTCTCCAGGAAATAAGAAGATGCTGAATCAAAAAGCAAAGAAGCTGAGTTGAGAACTTTTCAATAATTATCATAGGCCATTGGATAGAGCCTGGAGAAAATTCTAGTCCCACTGTTCAAATTACTAGAAGAGAAGATGTTTACACACACACACACACACACACACACACACACACACAAGAAAGTAGCTAATTGTGGAGACTTTGCAATGGAACTAAATAGAAATGCTGTGAATTTAAAGGACTCAAGTGAGTAACCAGCATCATCTTGGCATGCTTTTGTTTTTCCTTAGCTCATGTATTTTTTTTTGCTTGTTTTGTTTTTTTGTTTTTTGGGTCACACCCGACAGTGCTCAGGAGTCACTCCTGGCTCCCTGCTCAGAAATTGCTCCTGGCAGACACGGGGGACCAGTTCATGAGTTTTTTCTTGTTGTTATTCTTTAGGAACCTAAATACCCTTTGACCTAAAATGTAGAGTATACAATGGTAAGTATACCAGGACTACATGGAGCTGGAATGTTTGGTATTTGTATAAATTAAGGCATTTGCACAAAACTATAGATGACACAGTTATAAAATATGTCTTGGACACCTGGAGTCCTACTGGGGCTTTTCCAGTGCCATAACTTGATTGATTCTTTTTGCACCAAGAAACTGAAAGAACTGAAGAAGGAACTAGGTGAGACCTACCCAATATAAATAAATCTTTCTCTTTTTTGGGGGGTCGGGGGTACACCCGGTGATGCTCAGGAGTTACTCCTGGCTATGTACTTAGAAATTGCTCCTGGCTTGGGGCCCATATAAATATCCAGGATCAAACCGAGGTCCACCCTGGATCAGCTGCGTGCAAGGCAAACGCCCTACCGCTGCACTATCACTCCAGCACAAATCTTTCTCTTTATTATGTGTATGTGTGTGTATATATGTATGTATGTAGAAGAGAGGTGGCTGACTTAACCTCAACATTAGGACACAATTTTTCCTAAAATAATCACAACATCCATCATGCTTTTCCCTCTGCTGGTATATTAATTTTTTTCTTTTATTTAGGTTTAGTGTTAAAGTTTGGATTAGATGTAGTGTGTTAGTATTAGGGTTAAGATTAGATTAGGGCTAGGGTTAGGGTGGGGTTTGGGGTTAAAGTTTGGGATAGGATTTGGGTTCGGTTTAGATTTAGTGTTATGGTTAGGTTTAGGTTATGGTTATGATGTTAATATTAGTTTTTTTTTTTTTTTTTTTGGTTTTTGGGCCACACCTGGCGGTGCTCAGGGGTTACTCCTGGCTGTCTGCTCAGAAATAGCTCCTTGCAGGCACAGGGGACCATATGGAACACCGGGATTAGAACCAACCACCTTTGGTCCTGGATCAGCCGCTTGCAAGGCAAACACTGCTGTGCTATCTCTCCAGGCCCTAATATTAGATTTATAAAAATGGTTAGTGTTAGCATTACAACTAGGGTTAGGGTTACAGATAGTTTTATGCTTAGAGTTAGGTTTAAGTTTTGGTGTCATGGTTATGATTAGTACTAGGGTTAGGCTTAGGATTTGGCCTAGAGTTAGTGATTTTTTTTTTTAATGCCTGTCTGAGAGACAGGTGGGGGAGGGAAATGGGGGTGACATTGATGGTAGGAAGATCACACTGGTGAAGGGTGGTGTACATTCTATGACTAAAACCCCAGTACAAAAATTTGTGTAAACACAGTGATTAAGTAAAAAATTAAAGAAAAAAGGAATAAAGTTTTCCAATCTGAAGCATCAGGGATATTTTTCTCCTTGCTGAGACCATCACAATGCATGAGGAAATTACTGCTTATGCAGGAGTGTAAGTGGTTAACGCTGAGGAGAAAATGATAAAGATAGAAAAAGAAAGGAGGCTTGATTTATAAAGGTAGTTGTAAGAGTTCAACCTTTAACTTGAGTTTAAAAACTTATATTCTACTAACATGGCCTTCAACTGATGGTCCATAGAACTTTGCTGGTTCCCTGGTGTAGGAAGATTGAAAATCAGTGGTCAACTGCCAATGCTGTAACAGCCAGTCATGAACTGTGTGCAGAAGATGCTTGGGTGCAGGGATAAATAGGCTGAAGAACTTTGATCTACCATGTCTTAGGCACCATGGTCTACCTCATAGATCACATGTATTGAAAATCAAGTGACACAGTGCCTCCACTATGGAGCTAACTCATCTAAAGTATCACTAACCAAGAAGTTCTCATTCTCTGCCTTATACCAGGATTATAAATACTAGAGGTACATCCTCAATATTAATTAAAAACACCCAGAAGGAAAGAGATCAAGATTCACAGCCTCCTTAAGAAATGAAATTTTAAGATGAAAATATACTAACTTTTTTTTTTTTTTTTTGGTTTTTGGTTTTGGGGTCACACCTGGCAACGCTCAGGGGCCACTCCTGGCTCTGTGCTCAGAAATTGCTCCTCATAGGCTTGGGGGGACCATATGGGATGCCAGAATTTGAACCGGGATCTGTCCTGTATTGGCTGCATGCAAGGCAAACACCCTATTGTTGTGCTATTGCTCCAGTCTAACAATTTTTGAAAGAAAATATTCCCATGAATTCCACAGTGGTTTAGGTTGGAATTGTATTTTTACATCATAATATATAATACAAGCAAGTCTTATAACTCTGGAATCTCAGCTTTCTACTCTGTAATATATTGCTTAGGACTATAGAGAGGATGCAATGAATTAAAAATAAAGTGCTTGACACTGAACCTTTATAAGCAGCCAACTGAAACAACAGCTATTACTGTTGTACATGTAATGGTACAATACAAAGGCACCTTTGAGATTAGTGAGAGTGCAAAGAAATGTTCCTTGTTACCTATATCTGACAATGATGAGATAGCTGCTGACTCATCCTGCAGATCCCCAAATTTCTGTACCCTGAGGCTTGAGAACTTGGTACCAGCAATTTAAAGAATGACATTTAAAAAGCATTTTTCTCCCACACTTCATTTCCTTTGCTTAAGACTTTAATAATAAATAAATTCCTAGAATCCGGGTAGGAATTTTAAAAATACCACCAGTAAACAGTATCCTGGTATATGATGTGCGCATAATAACAAATTTCTGCTTTAAGAAAAATTCTATTATTATAGATATGTGTGTGGCAGCTACTGCTGAAATTTAGAAGCTGGTGTGATCATGGCTTTGAAGAATTTTATTTCTTTTCTTTTTTTAATATATAATATCTTTATTTAAACATCTTGATTACAAATATGATTGTGATTAGGTTTCAATCAGGTATAGGACACCCCCCTTCACCAGTGCAACATTCCCACCACCATTGTCTCAAATCTCCCTCCATCCCACCCCACCCCCACCTGTACTCTAGACAGGCATTCCAGTTCCCTTATTCATTCACATGGTTATGGTAGTTACCAGTGTAGTTATTTCTATTACTGCACTCACCACTCTGTGGTGAGCTTCATGAAATGAGCTGGAAGTTCCAGGCCTCCTCTCATTGTCTCAGGATTGTTGCAAAAATAGCTTTTATTTTTCTTAAAACCCATAGATGAGTGAGACTATTCTGTGTCTCTCTCTCACTCTGACTTACTTCACTCAGCATGATAGATTCCATGTACATCCATGTATAGGAAAATTTCATAACTTCATCTCTCCTGATGGCTGCATAATATTCCATTGTGTATAAGTACCACAGTTTCTTTAGCTATTCATCTATTGAAGAGCACCTTGGTTGTTTCCAGAGCCTGGCTATTGTGAATAGTGCTGAAATTAATATAGGAGTGAGGAAGGCGTTTTTGTATTGTATTCTTGTTGTCCTAGGGTATATCCCTAGGAGTGGAATAGATGGGTCAAATGGGAGCTCAATTTCCAGTTTTTGGAGGAATCTCCATATCTCTTTCCATAGAGGTAGGATTAGATGGCATTCCCACCAGCAGTGGATAAGAGTTCCTTTCTCTCCACATCCCCACCAGCACTGATTGTTCTCATTCTTTGTGATGTGTGCCAATCTCTGTGGTGTGAGATAGTATCTCATGGTTGTTTTGATTTGCATCTCCCTGATGATTAGTGATGAGGAGCATTTTTTATGTGCCTTTTGGCCATTTGTATTTATGTTTTATCAAAGTGTCTGTTCATTTCTTCTCCCCATTTTTTGATGGGATTAGATGTTTTTTTTTTTCTTGTAAAGTACTGTCAGTGCCCTGTATATTTTGGATATTAGCCCTTTATCTGATGGGTATTGGGTGAATAGTTTCTCCCACTCAGTGGGTGGCTCTTGTATCCTGGGCACTATTTCTTTTGAGGTGCAGAAGCTTCTCAGCTTAATGTATTCCCATCTGTTTATCTCTGCTTCCACTTGTTTGGAAAGTGCAGTTTCCTCCTTGAAGATGCCTTTAGTCTCAATGTCATGGAGTGTTTTACCTAAGTGTTGTTCTATATACCTTATGGTTTCAGGTCTGATATCAAGGTCTTTAATTCATTTGGATTATACCTTTGTACATGGTGTTAACTGGGGGTGTCTATGTTTGCTTTTTGCAAGTGGCTAACCAGTTCTGCCAGCACCAATTGTTGAAGAGGTTTTCCCTGCTCCACTTAGGGTTTCTTGCTCCTCTGTCAAAAATTAGGTGTTTGTATGTCTGAGGAACGTTCTCTGAAAACTCAAGCCTATTCCACTGATCTGAGGGTCTGCCATTATTCCAAAACCATGATGTTTTGATAACTATTGCTTTGTAGTACAGTTTAAAGTTGGGGAAAGTAATGCCTCTCATACTCCTTTTCCCTAGGAGTGCTTTAGCTATTCGGGGGTGTTTATTGTTCCAGATGAACTTCATAAGTGTTTGATCCACTTCTTTGAAGAATGACATGGGTGTCTCTAGAGGGATCACATTAAATCTGTATAATACTTTGGGGAGTATTGCCATTTTAATGATGGTAATCCTGACAATCCATAAGTAGGGTATGTGTTTCCATTTCCATGTGTCCTTTCATATTTCTTGGAGCAGGGCTTTATAGTTTTCAATGTATAGGTCCTTCACATCTTTGGTCAAGTTGACTCCAAGATATTTGAGTTTGTGTGGCACTAATGTGAATGGGATTGACTCTTAACGTCCATTTCTTCCCTATCATTATTGATGTATAAAAGGCCATTGATTTCTGTGTGTTAATTTTGTAGCCTGCCACCTTACTATATGCATCTATTGTTTCTAGAAGCTTTTTGGTAGAGTCTTTAGGGTTTTCTAAGTAGAGTATCATGTCATCTGCAAACAGTGAGAGCTTGACTTCTTCCTTTCCTATCTGGATGCCCTTGATATCTTTTTCTTGCCTGATCGCTATAGCAAGTACTTCCAGTACTATGTTGAAGAGGAGTGGTGAGAGCAGACAGCCTTGTCTTGTACAAGAATTTAGAGGAAAGGCTTTTAGGTTTTCTCCATTGAGGATAATATTTGCCATTGGCTTGTGGTAGATGGCTTCAACTAGATTGAGAAAAGTTCCTTTTATTCTCATCTTGCTGAGAGTTTTGATCAAGAATGGGTGTTGGACCTTATCAAATGCTTTCTCTGCATCTATTGATACGATCATGTGATTTTTATTTTTCTTGTTGTTGATGTTGTGTATGATGTTAATAGATTTACGGATGTTAAACCATCCTTGCATTCCTGGGATTAAACCTACTTGGTCGTAGTGTATGATCTTCTTGATGATGCATTGGATCCTATTTGCCAGGATTTTGTTGAAGATCTTTGCATCAGCATTCATCAGGGATATTGGTCTGTAATTTTCTTTTTTGGCAGCGTCTCTGTCTGGTTTTGGTATCAAGGTGATGTTGGCTTCATAAAAGCTGTTTGGGAGTGTTCCCGTTTTTTCAATTTCATGAAAGAGCCTGGCTAGAATTGGTAGTAGCTCCTCTTGAAAGGTTTGAAAGAATTCATTAGTAAATCCATCTGGGTCTGGGCTTTTCTTTTTAGGCAGCTGTTTGATTACAGTTTCAATTTCCTCCATAGTGATGGGGTGTTTAGATATGCTACATCCTCCTTACTTTACTATGAAAGGTTATAAGTGTCCAAGAATTTATTCATTTCTTCTAGGTTCTCATATTTAGTAGCATAAAGTTTCTCAAAGTAGTCTCTAATTACCCTTTGGATCTCTGCAATATCTGTCGTGATCTCCCCCTTTTCATTTCTAATACGGGTTGTCAGGTTTTTCTCTCTTTCTTTCTTTGTGAATTTTGCCAATGGTCTATCAATCTTGTTTATTTTTTCAAAGAACCAACTTCTGCTTTCATTGATCTTTTGGAATGTTTTTTGGGTTTCCACTTCATTGATTTCTGCTTTCAGCTTTGTTATTTCCTTCTGTCTCCCTACTTTTGGTTCCTTTTATTGGTCATTTTCTAATTTTTGAGCTGCGTCATTAAGTTTTTCAGGTATGCCCCTTCTTCCTTCCTGATGTGTGCTTGCAAAGCTATAAATTTTCCTCTCAGGACAGCTTTTGCTGTGTCCCATAGATTCCGGCAGTTTTTGTCTTCATTGTCATTTGTTTCCAGGAACATTTTGATTTCCTCTTTGATTTCATCTTGGATCCACTGGTTGTTCAGTAGCAGGCTGTTTAATTTCCAATTGTTAAAGTTTATGTTCTGTGTCCCTTTGTAGTTCATATTTAATTTCAGAGCCTTGTGGTTAGCAAAGGTAGCCTGCAAGAATTCTATCCGCTTGATTTTATGAAGGTATGTTTTATGTGTCAGAATGTGGTCTTTCCTGGAGAATGACCCATGTACACTGGAGAAGAATGTGTATCCAGGTTTTTTGGGGTGGAATGTCCTATATATGTTTACTAGTCCCCTTTCTTCCATTTTTCTTTTCAGGGCTAGTATGTTTTTGTTGACTTTCAGTCTGGTTGACCTATCAAGTGTTGACAGGGCTCTTTTGAGGTCTCCCACAATTATTGTGTTATTATTGATGTCTTCTTTGAGATTTGTCAGTAATTGTATTAGATAATTTGCTGGTCTCTCATTGGGTGCATATATGTTTAATAGTCTGATTTCTTCCTGTTGCACATATCCCTTGATTAGTACAAAGTGTCCATCTTTGTCCCTTACCACTTTTCTGAGTATAAAGTTGGTGTCATCAGATATTAATATGGCCATCGAAGCTTTTTTAAGGGTGTTGTTTGCTTGCATGATTTTCCTCCAGCCTTTGATTTTGAGTCTATGTTTGTTCTGACTATTCAGGTGTGTTTCTTGTAGGCAGCAGAAGGTTGGATTCATCTTTTGACCCATTTTGCCACTCTGTGTCTTTTAATCGGTGAATTTAGTCCATTGACATTGAGGGAGATGATTGTCATAGGATTTAATGTCATCTTTGTAGATAAGTTTGCTGTGTTTGTTAGTCTCTCTTGTCTTAAAGTAGACCTTTCAGTTTTTCCTTTAAGGCTGGTTTTTCATCTGTGAAGTTTCTGAGCTGTTGTTTATCCATGAAGCTATGTATCTTACCTTCAAACCTGAACGTGATTTGGGCTGGGTGCAGTATTCTCGGTGAGGCATTTATTTCATTCAGTCTTGTCACAATATCCCACCAGTGTCTTCTGGCCTTGAGAGTTTCTTGTGACATGTCTGCTGTAAGTCTTAAGGATACTCCTTTGAATGTAATTTCCCTTTATAATCCTGCTGCTTTCAGTATTCTATCTCTATTTGTGGGATTTGTCATTGTAATGAGGATGTGTCTTGGGGTGTTTTTTTTTTTGGGTCTCTTTTAGCTGGTACCCTTCGGGCATGCAGGATTTGATTGCATGTAGTCTTTAACTCTGGGAGTATCTCTTTGATGATTGTCTTTGACAGTTGATTCTTCCTGTGAATCTCCAACCTGGGCCTCTGGAACTCCAATGATTCTTATGTTGTTTCTGTTGAGTTTATCAAAGATTTCTATTTTCATCTGTTTGCATTCCTTGTGTACTTTTTCCATTGCCTGATCATTTGTCTTAAGGTTCTTTTCCAATTTCTTCTGTTGTGTTGAGTTTTTTTGCATCTTATCTTCCAAGCACATTGATTCTGTCCTCAGCTGCTGTTACCCTGCTGGCAAGGCCATCCACTGAGTTTTTCAATTCAGCTACTGTGTTTTTCAAATCTGTTATTTCAGTTTGGTGTTTTCTGATTTCTGTCTGTGTTCTGTTCAGATCGATCTATGCTTTTTTTGAGTTCTACGAACATCTTCCATATTTCTATTCTAAACTCCTTATCTGAGAGGTTAATCAGATGGTTGGAATTTTTTGGGTAGTCCGAGCTATCGTCTTCATTCTCTGTGGATGGTGTTTGCCTGCGAGGTTTCCCCCATTGTCACGCTTGTAGTGTGATTTTTTTCTGTGTGTTGTGGTGGTGTTCATTGGTTAGAAAGATTGCGCGGCAGCGAAACAGAGCGGCCGGGCTCTTCTGCGGCCTCTAGATGACAGTTTTTTTGGGGGGGTTGCACTTCCTAGGCCTCTGAGGAGAGCTTCAAGTATTCAGGAAAGACAGGCAAGCAAAGCAAAGAATTCCCTTCAAGTCCTCAGGGTCATCCAAGGCACAGCAGGAGGGTAGAGCCAGTCAAGAACTCTCTGTAGCAGGGAGGATCGCAGGTAGGAACCCTGATGAAATCCAGTCTCAGGTGGCTGGAAACACCATGGCCCCAGATGGCTTCTGTGCCCACTGACATCCAGCACAAACCAGCAGGAATCAGTGTGTGTATGTCCAGACCCACCTCTGAGGCAGGCAGGATCACCCGCAGAAATGCTGATAAAATCTAGTCTCAGGTAGCTGGAAACCACATGGCCCAAGATGGCTTCTGCACCCTTTTGACTCCCGGCAGAAACCAGCAGAAATCAGTGTGTGTATGTCCTGATCCACCTCTGAAGCCAGCTTTGCAGAATGTTAAGGCCACTGCTCTGCCTGGTTTCTGACATTAGTAAATATCCTGTTAATCCATATTCTCACTCAAAACTATTGATATGTGGGACTGGGAGCAAGGGAGTATAAAGCTTAAAAGGAGAAGTCCTTTAAGACTAGCCAGGACCTGGGCCGGAGCAGTGGTGCAAGCAGTAGGGCGTTTGCCTTGCATATGCTAACCTAGGACAGATGGTAGCTAGATCTCCTGGTGTCTCATATGGTCCCCGAAGCCAGGAGCAATTTCTGAGCACATAGTCAGGAGTAACCCCCGAGCATCACCGGGTGTGACCCAAAAACCAAAAATAAAATAAAATAAAAATATAATTATCAAGGACCTACAGAACTTGAGGAAGTAAGGCAGAATGATATCTGGGTTTTAAGCCTGTAAGACAGAGTCAAGAGGTCATAGTGCAAGTGACATGGACAGTGGAGAAAATAGGAGGAGATGGGGTGAATGTTACTCAAAATGACTTGAGAAATCGCTAGAGGGCTGAAGGCTACTGAGACACAGGTTGATGGGCTTTTCTTGCATCAATGAAAGCCACATTTGAATAGAGTGAGGGGCAAAAGGACTTGAATCCAATCTTCAGCACTCCCTTCCCCTATGTCCAGCACTGCCAGGTGACCCACAACACCAGAGAACTCAGAAGTACCACATTGCCAGACTATCATAAAACAGCAAGACTTGATGGCTGAGTATCACTGGGAGTGGCCCTGGGGACCTTGGACGCCCTTTGGGAATACCCATCCTCCAAGACACACACACACACACACACACACCAAAGATAGATGGAAACACAAACACAGGACAATATTAATAGAAGAGTTGTTTACAATCATCCAGGCAAAAAATAAAGATGATGTGAAACTAAATAGCAGGGGTAAAGATGATGAAATGTGGTGAGAATTATGGTCATACTTTGAAGGTAGAGCCATTGGAATCTGCCACAGATTAGGTACATAATAGGAGAAAGAGAAGTCAAGGATTTTCCAAGGTTTCTCTCTGTGCAACTATGATAATACATTTTTTTCATTCACTTGACTGGGCCAAAATGTACTCTGACATTCTATCACACTTTATTCTGAAGTTGTCTGTCATTGAATTTCCATGAGAATAAAACTGGAATCAGTAGATCAAATTAAGCAAATCACTCTCCCTAATTCATGTGATCTTTATCCAATCCACTAAAGGTTTAAATGACAATGAATAAACTGGCCTTCCTCCTTTGGAAGACTCAATTCTTCTTTCTAGGCTGCCTCAATGGAAGACTGATTTTCTCGAGTCTTTGCAGTCACATGGAAATACACTCTTTTTGGGTCTCAATTTAATAATGAGCAGCTACCCTGGCCTGAAGAAGACATTTGTTCCCTCCACATACTGAATTTCTTGTGCAGGTAAGTGGGAAATTCATCTTTTATGTGTTCTATCTTTCAAGGATTGTAACACTCCATTACCTATTCTATAATCTCACATATCATTTCTTTATATATTTTGTCTAGAGCTATTTAACGTGGGAAGGCAGAACAGGGAGATAAGCTAGCAGGGAAATAGCACAAGCTGTTCATGATGGAGCCCTGGGTTCAATTTCCAGCCTTATATGTTTCCCCAAGCACCAACAGGAGCAAATCTTCAGATATCAAACTGGCAGGAGACCATTGGCAACTCCAGGTGTGCTCCAAGCCCATCTCAATCCATACAACAAATATAACTGAAGTGGGAAGGCAATCTGATATCTCTATTCTGTGATGTCTGGGATTGGAAATGTCTTTCTGCTCTGCTTAATACATTAATAAGTAGTTTGTTTGTTGTTTGTTTGTTTTTAAACAAAGTCTAGGGGAGAAAGGTCTAGGAGAAAAATATAAGAAAAATGTCTCTAAATTGTAGACTGAAAAATTTCAATACTGGGAGAGTTTAAGAGAAACAAAAAAATTTTCAAAGAGGGAGCTTCGAATTTGATCTGAATACTTTTACCGAAAGGTCAAGAAAAATATCTCTTGTCTGTTTCAAATAAATAATGGGAAGATGGCCTGTTGACAGATCAATAATAAGGAAAAGGCCTGCTATGAGTCAAAACTATATACACCTGTTTTCAAAAGGATGCTGACTGGAGCTTGAGCAAAATTTCCACTGATCAAAGAAAATGAATCAATGTAGTCTTACTTGTACATATAGTTTGAGGACTAAGTTTCAAATCCTCTTTTTTTTTTCTTTTTGGTTTTTGGTTTTTGGGTCACACCCGGCTGTGTTCAGGGGTTACTCCTGGCTGTCTGCTCAGAAATAGCTCCTGGCAGGCACAGGGGACCATATGGGACACCGGGATTCGAACCAACCACCTTTGGTCCTGGATTGGCTGCTTGCAAGGCAAACGCCACTGTGCTATCTCTCCAGGCCCTCAAATCCTCTTTTTAAAAATACACATAAAACGATCATTCAAAGGGCTGAGGAGATAGCATGGAGGTAGGGCATTTGCCTTGCATGCAGAAGGACGGTGGTTCGAATCCCAGTATCCCATATGGTCCCCCAAGCCTGCCAGGAGCGATTTCTGAGCATAGAGCCTGGAGTAACTCCTGAGTGCTGCCAGGTGTGACCCAAAAACCAAAAAACAAACAAAAACCAAAACAATCATTCAAGTAAGTTTTGTTTGTTTGTTTGTTTGTTTTTTAGCTCAGGTCATCCAACCTCATGCATATTTATTTCTAACCATTCAAAAATAAAACATATCTGTGGAACCACAGTGTTCCTGTGGACACTGGAAAAACAATGCTCGCTAAGATTAAGGAGAGGCATCTTTCTCTTCGTGCAAAACTGTGAAGCAGAAATATTAAAGGAATTCTTTTCGCTCCAGTACTTAGAGTTAGAGAGATAAAAGTGAGCATTAATTTGCCCCATCTGATGCATACAAAAAACCATTAACAACAATCATCTCGCTGATAACTGCACCAAAAAATATTATTTTATAAGCTGGTACCTTAGCATACATTTTATAATTACTTTTTTGGGGGTTGGGCCACAGTCCGGAGATGCTCAGGGGTTTACTCCTGGCTATGTGCCTCAGAAATTGCTCCCAGCTTGCGGAACCATATGGGACGCGGGGGGATCGAACCGTGTCCATCCCAGGCTGGTGCGGGCAAGCAGATGCCTTATCCCTGCACCACCACTCCGGCCCCTATAAGTATTTTTATACAAGAAAAAAAAAAAAAGAATTGTTTACTCTTAAGGCATTTAAGTCTTAGCAATGTATTTTTTTTGAACTCTCTGAGGAAAAAAAATAAACTTACTCTGGTTTATTTCAGTCAGAGTAGGGGAGGAGGAATTTTACTTTAGACAATTAAGCAGCTTGAGGTCAGAAAGAGAGATATAGAGATGCGGAGGGCAAACCTGATGACCAGGGATGTGCCTCACTGCGCTGCACCACAGTCTGCTCCAAGAGCCTCACATAGCACCCCAACCTGTGACTGCTTCCAAGGTTCTCAGGCACCAGATGCGTTAACCTTAACCAACTGCCAGTCTCGGTCCTAGCCAACTTCCATATTCACAACAAATGTGTCTGATAGAAGGATCCAGATTCCAGGGCTGCATTCTTGCTACAGAGGATGGCTGGGAAAGTGAGATTCTGGCTTCTATATAAAGAACTGTGTTTAGGAAGTTGGAAATCACTCAAGCACAGGAAGAATTTCAGCCCACTGCACCAAAGGCAAATACCAACAAATATAAATATAGATAAAGAATGAAGAGGGAACTTTCAAAGTTAGTTGAACCAACTCTCCCATTTTACATATTTGTGGAAATAAATGCACAAAGATTGGGTGTTATTTATCCCAAATCTTCTTCTCACTCTAGACAAGGTCCTTTCCAAGGCATTACAAGAATAACAAATGCCACAGGATCCCTTCCATCTTCCCTCCACTTTCACAGCAGACACCTGGACCCTGCTTTTATTTTTATGAAAATCAAGGTTAGCCTCGTAGTATTTCTCAACCCAGCCCACTGAGTAATCAGAACCGTGCCAGCCAAAGAAAATTATCTCCCCTGCTCTGTACCAGCCTGATGTTCATGCAGAAAAATTCTTGAATGATGACAATAATAGAATATGATTTCTACAAAGAATTCCAATTCTACAAAGAATCTTTTAAGTCAGCGTTTTACCCTGCTTTCTGCCATGACCCTCTTTCAACATTATTTATTTCCTGTAGTCCCCCCATCCCTCCAATTGTTTCCTTACTCTCCTTCAGTGGTCCCCATATTTAGGCAATTTTCACCCAAGGTCTCCTTGGAATGCTCAGGGAAATCACATAGTCCACCTCAGCAGAAGAAAATCATCTCCCCTGTTCTTCACCAGCCTCTTTTAGGTCAGCTCTATTCTTTGATATTGCCCATCTGCCTGCCAGCTTCTGTTTTTCGATCTTTGACTGAGAAAAAACAAAACAGCCACTACAAAAGTTTTAAAGATAAGAGAGCCCAAAGCTTTCCCTATGAAGACAGTGTAAGTGGGAGGGAGTAAGGAATAGGGCGCTGCATACATGACTCCAGCTCAGTGTATGAAGAAAAAACACTGTAGATGGAAGACTTTGTTTTTCTCTCTTTTGGTTGTTGGGCCACTCTTGGCAGTGCTCAGGTTTACTCTCGGGTTCTGTGTTTAGGGGGTCACTCCTGGAAAGGTCTCAGGAAATCAAATATGGTGCTGGGATCAATCCTGAGTTGGGCCATGTAATAAAGGAAATTGTGCCTACCCTGCCTGTACTATCTCTCTGAAACTTGGATAGTTTGACTCTTTAGCTTGGATACTGCACACTGTCAGATGCACCATTGTCCAAGAAAAACGAAGAATTTCTCTACTGTCTCTGGCAGATTTCCGCTTTTGGGGGCAGATGCAATAGTGCAGTGGTAGGGCCTGTACCTTGCACATAGGCGGACCCATGACGACCTGGTTCTATCCCATACGGTTCCATATGAGTCGCGCCATCACGCCAGGAGTAATTTCTGGAGTGCATTAGCCAGAGTAATCCCGTGAGTATCACCAGGTGTGACCAAAAAAAAAGAAAGAAGAATGAAAGAAAGAAAGAAAGAAAGAAGAAAAGAAGAAAGAAAGATAAAGAAAGAAGAAAGAAAGAAAGAAAGAAAGAAAGAAAGAAAGAAAGAAAGAAAGAAAGAAAGAAAGAGAGAAGAAAGAAAGAAAGAAAGAAAGAAAGAAAGAAAGAAAAGAAAGAAAAGAAAGAACGAACGAAAGAACGAAAGAAAGAAAGAAAAAAAAGAAAGAAAGAAAGAAAGAAAGAAAGAAAGAAAGAAGAAAGAAAAAAGAGAAAGAAAGAAAGAAAGAAAGAAAGAAAGAAAGAAAAAGAAAGAAAAAGAAAGAAAGAAGAAGAAAGAAAGAAAGAAAGAAAGAAGAAAGAAAGAGAAAGAAAAGAAAGAAAGAAAGAAAAGAAAGAAAGAAAGAAAGAAAAAGAAAAGAAAGAAAGAAAGAAAGAAAGAAAGAAAGAAAGAAAGAAAGAAAGAAAGAAAGAAAGAAAGAAAGAAAAGAAATAGATTTGCTTTTTAAAGCAGGTCTTCAATGATTGGACTAAAAAAAAGTAAATTAAAAGGTCTTTAATTGGGGGTTCCATCATTCAAAGGTGTTAAAAGGCTCACAGAAAAGTAGAAAGACAGTTTACTTCTATTTCTACTTCTATCCCTCATGTATTCAGAATCAACCCTGTACCTTCTTTAGGTGTCTTCTCAGAGATTTTCTATGTATATGCCAACTTTAATATTATCCTTCCTAAAATAAGAGCCTTATTATTTTAGGTCTCTAGCAGAGACCTTACAGATAGGATATTTTATTTCGAAGTACCTCATACTTTCACTGATTTCCCCTGAGACACTACTCCTGGGGCTGGGGCAATAGCTCAGTGGTCTGAGCATCCTGGGTTCTATCCATGTCCCTGCATAGTCCTCTGAACACCTCCAGGAGTAATGACCCTAATTCCCCAGCAACTAATTGGAAGTGGCCCCTGAGTACTACTAGGTATGACTTCATCCAAGTCCCCAACTCCCAGTTAGGAACTGAAAAATAAGAAGCTTAAATAGGGAGGGATAATTGATTAGGATTGGGAGAACAAGAAAATAGAACATTTGGAGGGGGGAATTTTTTTATTTATTTCTTGATTTCCACCTTGATCCAGGTGTTGTTGAGCAGCATGTTGTTTAGTCCCCAGATATTGGGTTTTCTTCAAACCTTTTTATAATAAATCTTGATCTCTGTTGCATAGTAATCTGATAGGGTGCTTCTCATAATCTTTATATTCATAACATTATGCAAGTAAGATTTATAACTTAAGGGATGGTCTATTCTAGAGAAGGTTCCAGGTGTACTTGAAAAGAATATGTATTCTGCTTACTGGGGGTGGAAGGCCCTATATAAGTCCATTAGTCCTAGTTCTTCTAGTTTCTCATTTAGGGATCTTATGTCTTTGCTAGTTTTCTGTCTGGTGGATCTGGCTAGTGGTGATAATAGAGTATTAAAATCTAATATCACATTTCCTTTTATATGTTGCTCTAGGTTTATGAGCAAATGCCTTACATATTTTTCTGGCTCTACATTTAGTACATATATGTTGATCAGAGTCAGTACTTCTTGGTCTAATGTTCCCCTGATCAGTAAGTAGTGACCTTTTTTTTAAAACCCTGAGTCCTTTCTTGAGGTTGAATGCAATTTGGTCTTATATAAGAATGGAGAGCTATTTTTCTGGGCCCTTTTTGGCCACTCCCAAGAGGTTTCGGAGACAGGACAGTGGAAAAATATGCACAGGCAACACTCACAGTCGGGAATCACTGGGCAGGGGTCAACCTAATGCCATAAGGTATATAGAACAACATGTAGGTAAAACACTCCATGACATTGAGACTAAAGGCATCTTCAAGGAGGAAACTGCACTTTCCAAACAAGTGGAAGCAGAGATAAACAGATGGGAATACATTAAGCTGAGAAGCTTCTGCATCTCAAAAGAAATAGTGCCCAGGATACAAGAGCCAACCACTGAGTGGGAGAAACTATTCACCCAATACCCATCAGATAAAGGGCTAATATCCAAAATATACAGGGCACTGACAGAACTTTACAAG
Source organism: Suncus etruscus (assembly GCF_024139225.1). Classification (NCBI taxonomy): domain Eukaryota; kingdom Metazoa; phylum Chordata; class Mammalia; order Eulipotyphla; family Soricidae; genus Suncus; species Suncus etruscus. Next base: position 48,543,132 of record NC_064858.1, on the reverse strand, counting down.
AAAAAACCATCTAATCCCATCAAGAAATGGGAAGAAGAAATGAACACTTTGATAAAAAAAATAAATACAAATGACCAAAAGGCACATGAAAAAATGCTCCTCATCACTGATCATCAGGGAGATGCAAATCAAAACAACCATAAGATACCATCTCACACCACAGAAAGTGGCTCACATCACAAAGAATGAGAACAATCGGTGCTGGCAGGGATGTGGAGAGAAAGGAACTCTTATTCACTGCTGGTGGGAATACAGTCTAGTCCAACCTCTATGAAAAGCGATATGGAGATTCCTCCAAAAACTGGAAATTGAGCTCCCATTTGACCCATCTATTCCACTCCTAGGGATATACCCTAGGAACACAAGAATACAATACAAAAACGCCTTCCTCACTCCTATATTAATTTCAGCACTATTCACAATAGCCAGGCTCTGGAAACAACCAAGATTCCCTTCAACAGACGAATGGCTAAAGAAACTGTGGTACATATACACAATGGAATATTATGCAGCCGTCAGGAGAGATGAAGTTATGAAATTTTCCTATACATGAATGTACACAGAGTCTATCATGTTGAGTGAAATAAGCCAGAGGGAGAGAGAGATGCAGAATAGTCTCACTCTGTTGGAGACTGTTTTGCATAACTAAAAGCCCTTTTTACTAAAATCAAAATGGAGTCTCTGAAAGTCTGAGCAAAAGTGCCTATGTGACAATTAGCAGGAGTTGCCAGCCTGAGCAGCTAGCAAAATGTGGCCTTTGCCCTTGGACCTAAAGAAAAGGGGAGTCACTGCATACCTCAGAGCTAGGGGAGTCGACCACAGGCACCAAGATGTTCCCATAAAGATAGAGGCTGGTGGGCCTGGGCAGAGATTAGATCTTATACTTTGTTGCTCTAACAACTTGGGCCTCATGATTGATGAATGCCAGCTTCATGATGTACAACCTTGTTAATTTTGAAAAAACATGATGTGCCTGTGGAAAGTTACAATTATTCCAAGAATGCCTTGCCCCTTTCTCTTTGTTTGGCCTGACTATAAAAGGCCTACCCCCTCCCATATTAAACGGACTCTTGATCGGAACTTTTTGCCTTGAGTCTCCTTGTCTTCCCAATCCCTCTTTTCTTTCAGGCCGAAATCCCCTTCGTGAACTGTGAATAACTATTGTGGTCCCCAGCCTGGACGAGGTCTCTGGGGGGCCGCATCACTCATCTATGGGTTTTAAGAAAAATAAAAGTCATCTTTGCAACAATCCTCAGAGACAATGAGAGGAGGGCTGAAACTTCCAGCTCACTTCATGAAGCTCAACACAAAGAGTGGTGAGTGCAGCTATAGAAATAACTACACTGAGAAATACCATAATCATGTGAATAAATGAGGAAACTGGAAAGCCTGTCTAGAGTACAGGTGGGGGTGGGGGGGTGGGATAGAGGGAGATTTGGGACATTGGTGGTGGGAATGTTCAACTGGTGAAAGGGGGCTGTTCTTTACATGACTGAAACCTAATTACATTCATATTTGTAATCAAGATGTTTAAATAAAAAATGCAAAAAATAAAAATAAAAATAAAAAGAATGGCTGAGCAGCTTTTTTTGTTTTCTATTGCCTTGAATAATTGAATTCCATTATTCTATTCTAAGCCTGTATCTATCCTGTTCTTTTAGGTGTTTCTTGAAGGCAGCAGATATCTGGTTTTTGTTTTCTGATGAAACCCTCTTTGTGTCTTTTAATGGGAGGATTTAGTCCTTTGACGTTTAAGGAGATTATTGACAGAGAGTGTTTTGCTTTATTGTATTGTGTAGAGTGGTTATTATTGTGGGTGTTTGGATTGTGTAATTCATCTTTGAGCAGTTAATTTTTTTGTTTGTTTTTTTTTTATTTTTTATTTTTTAATAATGGTTTTTATTTATTTTTTTTCAAACAGAAAAAGCCATTTTAATCACACATATACATTCATAGGACTTTAAACAAAATGTAATATAAAATATAAAAAAACCCAAAACCCCACAACAAAAAAAAATTGCATTTACTTGTAAACTGCTTAACAGCTGGTGGGTTGGCTGACAGGGCTGCCCAAGATAAGCAAAAGCAGATATAATGAGGTACATTTTCAATGAATAACCACCACAGATCATGTGAACTGCTCTAGCAGCCCAGTCACCTGTTCCCCAATCTCGCCTCCTTAGAGACAAACCAGGGCAGTCCTCCCATGAATTGAGGGCTCCAGCTATATCGATAAGCACCTCAAAGAACAGACAAAACAAACAAACCAACAAAAAAAAACTAAAACAAACAAACAAAAATCACGCCATGGTCTTGAATTAAGAAACATGGTATAGCACATAACGAATGAGAAGAAAGGAAGAAAGAAAAAATAAATAAATATAATTGGGGACAACACTTTCAATAATCGCACCCAAACAAAAAAATCGACCAAAATAGATAAATAAATCAAAAATAATAATAACAATAATAAATAAAGGTAATATATATATTTATATAAAAAATAACCAAGATTTTGTGCTTTTTGTATTTGTTTTTTCCCTCCTGCCCTGGCACAGTAAATATTGGGGTCATTCGAAAAGGAATTCACTTGGCCTAAGAGATATGGGGTTTCTCTGTCCTTGGAGCATACTGTCATGGGATCAACTCTAGACTTTGCTCATGATCAGGATCCTTTACTTTCCCGATGGTGTTTTTTTTTTTTTTTTTGGTGTGTGGAAGACTTCTGCTCTATGTTTAGAGGTCTCAGTATCTGCACAGATCCTGAGGTGGGACTTATGATGAAGTCAGTCTTTGTGGTTCTAGAGGTTCTGTTACCTCAGTGTCATTTTAATCCATCTTCTGTGGTTGGTGATCTTGGTCTTTGCACTGAACCTAGGGTGGCACCTAGGATAACGTCTTTCTTTGTGCTTCCAAAAGCCCCATTCCATTACAATCGTCTCTGCCGGACCTTTGGGACTGGGGATCATGATTATTGTGCAGGTCATAGTTCAAGCCCTAAACTAGGGCTTTTTTATTGGTCCCAAGATGTATACAGTCTGGTCGTGGTTCTTGCAGCCAGTCATCTGCAAATTGGTTTTTGGACTTACCAAAGGGTGCCAAGACTTCTGGTTTTGTCTTGTCGTTAGTTGGTAAGGTAGGCTAGTCTGCTCTAAGGTCAAGATGTTCGCATTTTCCTCGTTGTCAGGATAACATGTTAGAGCTGGGCTTTCTTGTTAGTCCTGCCGTATCAAGGCTGTCCCGGATAAAGTTTGTTTCCTGCAGCTGTTGTGAAGAGCTGTGCCGTTTCTATGTCGGGGATCAAGGGTTCAAGGCTGAATGAATGGTATCTAATCACCTGAGGTCTAAGTTGATTCCACATGACATATTTTCAAGGCAGGAGATATCCCCATATTGTAAACAACTATGAGTTCCTATCTCTAGTAGATAGGAGCTCTTTTTTTTTTTATATGTAAGATTTCCCCTTTACTTAGTGTGCCTTTGCAGGGGGAAGTGGTGCTACATTATAATGTCTGTATATTTGTGGGTGGATTGATGGGATAACCTAAACAGGTCACATACCCAAAAACGAGGGGGAAAAAAAAAAGGGAATTAAAACAGTATGTGCTCACCAATATATATGTAGGACAATCATTTAAAAAAGATAAATAAATAAATTAAAAACAAAACAAAACAAAACAAAAAAAAAGAAAATAAAAATAAAATAAGTTAGCGAAGTTTTTAAGGAACCAAAGTGGTGCAGAGGACTACCTTACATTTGGGGGAGAGCAGGTAAAGAGATGGTGTATTACAGGTTTTATGCCTATGTTGGAAGTACAGTTTTTCCCATTGTCTTTTGGGTTTTTCTTGTGGTGTGTGGGTTCCCAGGCATCTTCCTAATACATCCCCTGACCTTCTTCAGATTATTAAAAATTTGCGGCAGGGAGGTCTTGGAAGAGTTCTTGCATTGGGGATACTTTTGGACCTAGGCCCAGTTTCAAGGAACAGTCCGTGTTAGGGAGAGTTAGTAGGGAGGGCCTCGCAGCATGAGTCCACAGGGGAGTTGGCTGTCTTTTCTTTCAGCAGTTAATTTAGAGTCAATTTGATTAGCGCAAAAAGTGTGAGTTCTTTTTTGTCTGAGAATGTTTTTATTCCTCCCTCCCATATGAATGATAATTTAGCAAGGTAGTGGACTCTAGGTTGGAAGTTTCTTGCATTCAGTAGTTTAAATATATCATTCTACTGTCATCTTGCTTGAATTGTTTCAAATGGGAGATCTGGTTTGATTATGTTCCTTCCTTTGTACTTGAGGGGTTTTTCTCCCTTATTTCTTTAAATAATTCTGCTTTCTTTTTTTATTTTTTATTTCTTTTATTCTTTTTTGCTATTGGATTACTATATGTCTTGGTATTGGTCTGTTAGGATCTATTTTATTAGGAACTCTTTTGCCTCTTGGATTTGTACAGGTGTCTCTTTCCAGAGTGTGGGGAAATTTTCTGCTATTATTTCCCTCACTACTTGTTCTTCCCATTTCCCTTTGCCCTCCCCTTCTGGTATTCCTACAATTCATAGGTTATTTCTTTTGTCTTTGTTCATTAGGTACCTGACTTTTTCTTCCAATGTTTTGTCTCTTGTTTATTTATTCACTTCCTTGTCATTGTTGGTTCATAGTTTTTCTTCAAGTTCCTTTATGAGCTCTTTCAACTATATAATCTGCTTTTATAACTTGCTACCATGTTTTTTTATTTCCCTTAATTCTATTTGTATGGGTTCTCTCTATTCTTCTGTAAAAGTTCTTCTCTGAGTTGAATTGTTCATCTATAGATTTCTTAATTTTGCAGACTAGTGATTACTTGATTTCTATTGTTAAGACATTCATTGCCTCTTTTGGTTCCTCATCTATTGGGCTCATGTGTTTTAGTGGACTTGGAAACTTGTTTACCCATATTTCTTTGCAGTTAGTGGCTTTGAATGTTGAAATTTCAAGTTTTTAAATAAAGTGTATTTATTAAATACACTGCTGTACTGATTGTATTAGAAGTGATTATTGGTATATTCAATTTTGAGTTTATTTTTTCTACCTGGGTAAATTTGTCTAAGTATGATAGAGGTATTACAAGCTATTTAATTGCTTTTTTGCTATTCTGTTTTATGGGCAGTGTATTATCTGTGGGAATTGAATGTTGGGTCTGGTTTGCCTAGAGCTATATGTTATAAATTATATGTTATAAGTCTCACGCAACTGCCACCTAAGCACTTGGCCTGCAGTCTTGGCCTCAGGCAGAAAATTCTCAAGATCTGGGGGCAGGGGTGGGATGCAGAAGCACCTGGCCTGCAGTTGGTCCCGGTGCCCAGTGAAGAGTTCACGTGGTCTGGGGTGCTGGGCAGAGCGTTCATGCAGTCTGGGTGTTGGGGTTGGGGCACAAATGCACCTGGCCTCTGGTTGGCCCCGGTGCCTGGTGGAGAGTCTGAATCTGAATCTATTTTAAAGCAGTCTCTAAACAGATCATCATTTTTTGAGCCCAGAGCAATAAACTTGTTTGAAAATGGCATTTGAGCCAAACTATTTATAGGAATAAAATTGAATCAATCATTTAGTACACCTGAAACAATCATTTTTTAGGATGGTTAGAAAAAAAAGACAATGGATCCCAAATGAAATTGCTTATACTAATCTCCATGTTACCATACAAAGACTTAATTACAGCTTTCAGTTATCTTGGAAATGGAACCTAATACCAATCAGTGGAGGATTACCAATCCGCACTAGTTAGGCAATGTGCCTGGTCTCCTCCTCCAGCCCTCCATAGGAAAGTACCTTGCAATCACTAACCTTTTTATTTTTATTTATATTTTTGCCTAATAGAACTTCCCTATTTCCACTCCCTTCTCTCTAATTATTCTGAAGAGCTCTTTAGAGCTCCTTTATATCTGAATACTGTCTGGGTCCAATTGATTTTTGTTGAAATTCCTTCAAATTTAAATATGCCTTGGTTTATTCTTTAATAGTTCCGGGATCAAGTGAACTGAATAAGACCACAGACAACTGTCAGAAGCAAAGAACCTCCTGACCTGTGGAACCTCCAAGCTCCACTGTTTGGTTCCCTTTGCAGGAGGCCCTTCTCAGATTTCAGCTCAGAGTATTTCCAATTTAAACTGTCAGATCTCAAATATTTTTTTTTTCTGAACTAACTCTGGACAGACCATAATCCAACTGGTCTAAGTTTAGAACTGAAAGGACTTTAGAAGTCTCTTTCAAAGGGGCACCGAGTCCCACTTGGAAAACTAGACTGATCTGAAGTTGAAGCTGATCTGATTGAAAAAGCATAAGGGGTGGTCAGGGTAAGGCCTCAGGTGAATAGAATTTGTTTTGAGACTAAACATGCAGGATTTTTACCAAAAATAAACTTAAATTTCAAGGGGCCAGAATATATATCAGGAGCCCTAGAGCTGCGTTTCTCAACTGCTGTTCAACTGGAGGCCACATGACCCCCCTTTTAACCCGTAGGATCTTCCAAGAGGCCCCAGAAGAAAATTGCATCAATGGGCGATCATAATATATATTTAGGGAAACAATTGGTAGGACTGGGGGTTGGTCATAGGTTGTAATGGGGCCTTGGTGGGGGAAAAGGTTGAGAAAAATGCTCCTGAGAAAAAGGAGTATTAGTTAGGAAATAAAACTTTCTTTGGTGACAGGGATGAGGCTTCCCAAGAGGACATCTCATGCATTCAAGATCATGTACATGGATCAATAGATGTTAGAAAAAGGTGAGAATTCTTTTTTATTTATTTTATTTTATTTTATTGAAAATTCTGATATACAGAGTCATTCATAGTTGAATTTCAGATATGCAGTGAGTCAGGGCCATTCCCACCACCAGTGTCAACCTTCCTTCACCAATGGTCCCAGAGTGGATCCTATACCACTATCCTTCCCCCCTGACTTGCAATTATAACATGCCCTTTTAAGTTTAGATTGTTGAGGTTTCTTGACTATATTGTCATTGACTTTGACTTGGATATTTAGTTCTGTCCTTATTTTTTCCTCACCAATGCATCTGGGACCACTTGGCTCCTGGCCCCCAGCCTTTTTTTTATTCCTTTCTTTTTGGTTTTAAAGAAATATGTGAACATATGTGGTAAAACAAAGTAATATGTATCCCAAGGGAATATAGGAAAATAGGAAAACAAAACTTTGGCCTAAAAACAGGGAGTTCCTGCCCACAAAGCATCCTGCTATAAGGCAAACTACAGGCTCTGGGCATACTAAGGTGTCTAACCCCAAAGTCTTTCTTTGTGGTCCTAGTGAAAGTTCTTCTCAATCATGGTTGTCACAGTCATAGAGATTCTAATTTTTTTTATTTAAACAACTTTATCACATACATGATTGTGTTTGGGTTTTAGTCATGTAAAGAACACCACCCATCACCAGTGCAACATTCCCATTACCAATGTCCCAAATCTCCCTCCTCCCCACCCAACCCCCGCCTATACTCTAGACAGGCTTTCTATTTCCCTCATACATTCTCTGTATTAGGATAGTTCAAAACTTAGTTATTACTCTAACTAAACTCATGCCAGTTTGTGGCGAGCTTCATGAATTGAACTGTAACTTCCAGCTTTTTCTCTTTTGTGCCTGAAAATTATTATTGAAAAAATGTCTTTCATTTTTCTTAAAACTCATAATACACTGTATGTCATTTCCAGCACTAATCATTGTAATTAAAAAATTGGGAGCAACCCAAATACCCATAAAGAGCTATTTAGATAACAAAACTATAGTATACTAGTCTTCTATAAAGATATAATCATGCAACTCCCTGATATATAAATGGATTTGGAAATCATGCTGCTGAGTGAAATGAGAATAGATGAATGGTTATTGATATAATATCTGGGACATAAACATATTAAATAATAGCATACCAAGACAACAGAAAATAAGAAATATCTTTAATAGAAACATAGCCATGTCAGGGGAGAACGAAGGAATAGAAGTAAGGCAGGGGCAATCAGCCAATGATGGAGGTAACACAAACTTTGATGGAAAATTAGGTGGTGGAATATTTTTGCATAAAACATAATATTTCTACTTAAAATAAAATTTAAAAAATGCTAAAATTTTAGAAAAACCATAGATGAGTGAGACCATTCTGCTTCTTTCGCTTTCTGAATTATTTCACTCAACATAATAGATTACATGTACATCATGTATAGGAAAATTTCATGACTTCATCTCCCCTGACTGCTGCATAATATTCCATTGTGTATATGTACCACAGTTTCTTTAGCCATTCATCTGTTGAAGGGGATCTTGGCTTTTTCCAGAGTCTTGCTATGGTAAATAGTGTTGCAATGAATATAGGTGTAAGGAAGGAATTTTTGTACTGTATCTTTGTGTTCCTAGGGTATATTCCTAGGAGTGGTATAGCTGGATCGTGTGGGAGCTCAATTTCCAGTTTTTGGAGGAATCTCCATATCACTTTCCATAAAGGTTGAACTAGATGGCATTCCCACCAGCAGTGGATAAGAGTTCCTTTCTCTCCACGTCTCCGCTTGTTCTCATTCTTTGTGATGTGTGCCAATCTCTGTGGTGTGAGGTGGTACCTCATAGTTGTTTTGATTTGCATCTCCCTGATGATTAGTGATGTGGAGCATATTATCATGTATCTTTTGGCCATTTGTATTTCTTCTTTGTCAAAGTGTATGTCCATTTCTTCTCCCCATTTTTTGATGGGATTAGATTTTTTTTTCTTGTAAAGTTCTGTCAGTGTCTTGTATATTTTGGAGATTAGCCCCTTATCTTATGGGTATTGGGTGAATAGTTTCTCCCACTCAGTGGGTGGCTCTTGTATCCTGGGCGCTATTTCCTTTGAGGTGCAGAAGCTTCTCAGCTTAATATATTCGCATCTGTTAATCTCTGCTTTCACTTGCTTGGAAAGTGCAGCTTCCTCCTTGAAGATGCCTTTAGTCTCAATGTCCTGGAGTGTTTTATCTACATGTTGTTCTATATATCTTATGGTTTTGGGTCTGATATTGAGGTCTTTCATCCATTTGGATTTAACCTTCATAAATATGTTAGCTGGGGGTCTAAGTTTAATTTGTTGCAAGTGTGCCAACACCACTTGTTGAAGAGGCTTTCTTTGCTCCATTTAGGATTTCTTTCTCCTTTATCAAAAATTAGGTGATTGTATGTCTGGGGAACATTCTCTGAGTATTCAAGCCTATTCCACTGATCCAAGGGCCTGTCTTTATTCCAATACCATGCTGTTTTGATAACTATTGCTTTAAAGTTGGGGAAAGTAATTCTTTCTATATTCTTTTTCCCAATGATTGCTTTAGTTATTCTAGGGTGTTTATTGTTCCATATGAATTTTAAAAGTGCCTGATCCACTTCTTTGAAGAATGTCATGGGTATCTTTAGAGGGATCACATTAAATCTGCACAATGCTTTGGGGAGTATTGCCATTTTAATGATGTTAATCCTGCCAATCATGAGCAGGGTATGTGCTTCCATTTCTGCGTGTCCTCTCTTATTTCTTGGAGCAGAGTTTTATAGTTTTCTTTGTATAGGTCCTTCACATTTTTAGTCAAGTTGATTCCAAGATATTGGAGTTTGTGTGGCACTATTGTGAATGGGGTTGTTTTCTTAATGTCCATTTCTTCCTTATTACTATTGGTGTATAGAAAGGCCATTGATTTTTGTGTGTTAATTTTGTAGCCTGCCACCTTGCTATATGAGTCTATTGTTTCTAGAAGCTTTTTCATAGAGACTTTAGGGTTTTCTAAGTAGAGTATCATGTCATCTGCAAACAGCGAGAGCTTGACTTCTTCCTTTCCTATCTGGATGGCCTTGATATCTTTTTCTTGCCTAATCGCTACAGCAAGTACTTCCAGCGCTATGTTGAATAGGAGTGGTGAGAGAGGATATCCTTGTCTTGTGCCAGAAATTAGAGGAAAGGCTTTCAGTTTTTCTCCATTGAGGACAATATTTGCCTCTGGCTTGTGGTAGATGGCCTTAACTATATTGAGAAAGGTTCCTTCCATTCCCATCTTGCTGAGTGTTTTGATCAAGAATGGGTGTTGGACCTTATCAAATGCTTTCTCTGGGTCTATTGATATGATCATGTGATTTCTATTTTTCTTTTTTTGATGTTGTGTATTATGTTGATAGATTTACGGATGTTAAACCAGCCTTGCATTCCTGGGATGAAACCTACTTGATTATAGTGGATGATCTCTTCTAATGAATTAATGAATTAATTGAATTCTATTTGCCAGGATTTTGTTGAGGATCTTTGCATTTGTATTCATCAGTGATATTGGTCTGTAATTTTTTTTGGTAGCATCTCTGTCTGGTTTAGGTCTCAAGGTGATGTTAGCTTCATAAAAGCTATTTGGAAGTGTTCCTGTTTTTTCAATTTCATGAAAGAGTTTTGCCAGGATTGGTAGAAGTTCCTCTTGAAAGGTTTGAAAGAATTCATTAGTAAATCCATCTGGACCTGCATTTTTGTTTTTGGGCAAACATTTGATTACTGTCTTAATTTCCTCAATTGTGATGGGTGTGTTTAGATATGCTACATCCTCTTTATTCAACCTTGGAAAATTATGAGTCCAAAAATTTATCCATTTCTTCCAGGTTTTCATTTTTAGTGGCATAGAGTTTCTCAAAGTAGTTTCTGATTACCCTTTGGATCTCTGCTATATCAGTAGTGATCTCTCCTTTTTCATTCCTAACACGAGTTATCAAGTTTCTCTCTCTTTCTTGTTAGTTTTGCCAGTGGTCTATCAATCTTGTTTATTTTTTTCAAAGAATCAACTTCTGCTTTCGTTGATCTTTCGGATTGTTTTTCGGGTTTCCACTTCATTGATTTCTACTCTCAGCTTTGTTATTTCCTTCTGTCTCTCTATTTTTGGGTCCTTTTGTTGAGTACTTTCTGATTCTATGAGCTGCATAATTAAGCTATTCAGGTATGCCCCTTCTTCTTTCCTGATGTGTGCTTGCAAAGCTATAAATTTTCCTCTCAGTACCACTTTTGCTGTGTCCCATAAGTTCTGATAGTTTGTGTCTCCATTGTTATTTGCGTCTAGGAAGGTTTTGATTTCCTCTTTGATTTCATCTTGGACCCACTGGTTATTCAGTATTAGGCTGTTTAACTTCCAGGTGTTAAAGTTTTTCTTCTGTGTCCCTTTGGAATTCACATATAATTTCAAAGCCTTGTGGTCAGAGAAGGTAGCCTGCCAAATTTCTATCTTGATATTATGGAGGTATGTTTTATGTGCCAGCATGTAGTCTATCCTGGAGAATGTCCCATGTACATTGGAAAAAATGTGTATCCAGGTTTCTGGGGATGGAGTGTCCTATATATATATATCTACTTGGCCTCTTTCTTCCATTTCTCTTCTCAGGTCTAGTATATTCTTGTTGGGTTTCAGTCTGGTTGACCTATCCAGTGTTGACAAAGTCGTGTTGAGGTCCCCCAGAATTATTGTGTTGTTATTAATATTATTTTTCAGATTTGTCAACAATTGTATTAAATATTTTGCTGGCCCCTCATTCGGTGCATATATGTTTAGGAGAGTGATTTCTTCCTGCTGTACATATCCCTTGATTAATACAAAATGTCCATCTTTGTCCCTTACAACTTTCCTAAGTATAAAGTTTGCATCATCTGATATTAGTATGGCCACTCCAGCTTTTTTATGTGCGTTGATTGCTTGGATGATTTTCCTCCTTTTCTTTTGTATCTATGTTTGTTCTGACTATTCAGGTGCGTTTCTTGTAGGCAGCAGAAGGTTGGATTGAGTTTTTGGATCCATTTAGCCACTCTGTGTCTCTTAACTGGTGCATTTAGTCCATTGACTTTGAGAGAAAGAATTGTCCTGGGAGTTAGTGCCATCTTTATATCAAAGTTTGGTGTGTCTGTTGGTCAGTCTTGTCTTAAAGTAGACCGTTCAGTTTTTCTTTTAAGAATGATTTTGAGTCTATAAAGTTTCTGAGATGTTGTTTGTCCGTAAAACCATGTATTGTTCCTTCAAACCCGAAAGTGAGTTTTGCTGGGTGCAGTATTCTAGGCGAAGCATTTATTTCATTGAGTTTTGTCACTATGTCCCACAACTGCCTTCTGGCCTTGAGTGTTTCCAGTGACAGGTCTGCAGTAAATCTCAAGGATGTTCCCTTGAATGTAATTTTTCTTTTTGATCGTGCTGCTTTCAGAATTCTGTCTCTATCTGTGCGATTCGTCATTGTGACTAGGATGTGTCTTGGGGTGTTATTTTGGGGTCTCTTTTAGTTGGTACTCTTTGGGCATGCAGGATTTGATCGCATGTATTGATTAGCTCTGGTAGTTTCTCTTTAATGATGTTTTTGACCATTGATTCTTCCTGGAGATTTTCTTCCTGGGTCTCTGGGACTCCAATGATTCTTAAATTGTTTCTGTTGAGCTTATCATAGACTTCTATTTTCATCTGTTCCCATTCTTTGAGTAATTTTTCCATTGTTTGATCAGTTGCTTTAAGGCTTTTTTCTAATTTCTTCTACTGTATGGAATTATTATTCATCTCATCTTCCAGTGTACTAATTGTATCTTCAGCTGCTGTTAACCCATGGGAAAGCTCAACCATGTTTTTCTTTCATTCATCTACTGAGTTTTTCAGACCTGTTATTTGACCTGAAATTTCGGAGTTTTCTCATTTCTATCTTCATATTCTCTTGATTCTTATTAGTGTTCTCTTCTATACTTTCTTTGAGTTCTTTGAACATCTTCCATATTGAGACTCTAAACTCATCTGAGAGACTGACTAGTTGGTTGGTCATGTTCATGTCATCAGAGTTGCCATCGTCATTCTCCATATCTGGCTCTGGCCTGCATTGTTTCCCCATTGTCACACTTATATTGTGGGTTTTTCTATGTGTTGTGGTTGTATTCATTGGCTAAATGATGTGCACGGCCAGGAATTGAAATGGAGCGGCCGTGCTCCTCTGGCTCCACTCTTTCTGGGCTTGTAAACTCCCTTCCAGGGAAGGCTCCAGGGAAGGTGAGCCATCCTCAGATGAGCCACACACAGGATGAAATCAGGCCAAAAATGGAGCACAGCACAGAAAACAGGCAGATAGGGGTGCTGGCAACTGAGTTCCAGCAGAGTCAGCAGCTTCCCCTTTCTGGGCATGTAAGCTCAGCTCCAGGGAAGGCTCCAGGGAAGGCAAGCTGTCCACAGATGAGCCACACACAGGATGAAATCAGGCCAAAAATGGAGCACAGCACAGAAGACAGGCAGATAAGGGTGCTGGCATCTGAGTTCCAGCAGAGTTCAGTGGCTTCTCCTTTCTGGGCTTGTAAACTCACCTCCAGGGAAGGCTCCAGGGAAGGCGAGCCATCCACAGATGAGCCACACACAGGATAAAATCAGGCCAAAAATGGAGCACAGCACAGAAGACAGACAGATAGGGGTGCTGGCATCTGAGTTCCTGCAGAGTTCAGCAGCTTCTGACACTGTCTGTCCCCAGGAAACCTCAGCATCGTGGGTGTGGGAAGGGCGGAAGCCGAGATTCTAATTTTTTACTGATCCTATATCAAAGTCAGGGTGACATGGAGCATCTTCTGGTTTCACCTCACCATTAGGTGGCAAGGTAGGGAACCCTGAAGGACAAGCATTCTTATCCAAGTCAACACTAATGAATGTCTCGCAAAGAGTAATATGTCTCTTCAAAAGCAAAGGAATAAAAGGTAAATTGTGTGTGTGACTAACAGCAAAAGATAAAAGTTTCACTGTCTCCCTTTCTTTCCAAATTTAGAATGGCAGACCAAAAAATACAAAACACAAATAACGTAAAACGGATAATTATTTTTTAAGAATTAAATCTTGAGAGACCTGTAGGCACCTGTATCTGATTCTTAGATCACTCTCTGCTTTCCCCTTTCCTCCCATCATTCTTTTTGAGTTGTAAAAACCCATCCAGTCTTAATTAAATTAAGGTTTACAGGCTTACATGTTTAATTAACATAATTTAACTATGTTAACTGTAAAATTATCCCACGCACCATATCTCCAACCCTAGGTGAACGAGTCAAAAACAGGGTGTGCATGAACTAATCCAGCCCAGGCTAAGGATGAAACACATGTATTCTGGCAATCTTCTATCTAGTATGGAGAACTAGCTGCCTGCTAGAACTGTCATTTTTATTGAGTACAGAAACTACACCCAGGTGGGGAAGTAAGGACTGAGTAAGACAGATAGAAAATAAATAGACATTAAAAGACAATCCCATTTACCATTGTACCACAGAAACTCAGATACCTTAGAGTCAACTTAACTAAAGAGGTGAAGGACCTATACAAAGAAAACTAGAAAACGTTGCTTCAAGAAATTAAAAAGGACACAGGAAATGGAGACACATATCCTGTTCATGTATTGGTAGGATTAACATCATTAAAATGGCAATACTCCCCAAAACATTGTACAGATTGAATGCAATTCCTCTAAGGATACCCATGATATTCTTCAAAGAAGATCAAACAATCCTGACATTTGTTTAGAGCAATAAATGCTCAAGAATAGCTAAAGTAATCCTTAGAAAAAAAAGAAGATGAGAGGCATCACTTTCCCTAATTTAAATTGTATTACAAAGCAATAGTCATTAAAACAGCATTATATTGAAAAGATCCTATGATCAATGGAATAGACTTGAACATTCAGAAAATTACTTTCTGACAAACTATCAATTAATCTTTGATATAGGGACAAGAAACACAAAATTGAACAAGAAAAGACTCTCAACAACTAGTGTTGGGACAACTGGTCACCTACATGCAAAAATGCAAACTCTGATCTTCATCTAAAACCTTGCACAAAAACCATATCAAAATGGATTTAAGACCTTAAGATCAGACTCAAAACTATAATATACAGAAGAAAATGTAGGCAAAACACTTCATGGCATAGATACTAAAGACATCTTCAAAGAAAAAAACCAAAGTCTAAACTAGTGGAAGCAGAGATAAACAAATGGGACTACATTAAACTGCGAAGCTTCTGCAACTCAAATGAAACAGTAACTAGGACACAAAGGCCACCCACAGAATGGGAGAAACTATTCACCATGAGATAAGGGGCTAATATCAAAAATATATTGTATTGACAGAACTTAACAAGAAAAAAATCTAACGCTATCTAAAATGGGAAGAAGAAATGAACAGACATTTCTTTAAAGAAAAAATGCAGATGGCCAAATGGTACATGAAAAAATGCCTTATGCCACTAATCATCGGGAGATACAAATCAAAACAACAATGGGGTATCATCTCACACCACAGAGACTGGCACACATCACAAAGAACAAGAGCAATCAGTGTTGGCAAGATGTGGGGTGAAAGAAACTCTCATTCACTGCTGGTGGGAATGTTGTCTAGTCCAGCCTTTATGAAAAACAATATGGGTATTCTTAAAAAAAAAAAAAAAGGAAATTGAACTCCCATATGATCCAATAATGTTACTCATCTCTATTAACAATAAACAGAATCTGAAAACAACCTGGTGCTCAACAAGTTTATATTAAGTTGATGAGTGGCCAAAGATACTGTTGTACATATACTCAATGAAATATTATGCAGCTGTTAGGAAAAATAAAGTCATATACATGGATTTGCCTATACATGGATTAACATGAATACTATTATGCTGTGTGAAATAAAGCAAGAGAGAGAGATAAACGCAAAATAGTCTCACTTATCTGTGGCATTTAAGAAAAATAAAAGACAGTATATTAATAATACCCAGAGACAATAAAGATGAGGGCCAGAAGGACCAGCCCATGATATGAAGCTTACCACAAATAGTGGTGAGTGCAGTTAGAGAAATAACTACACTAATAACTACCATGACAATGATAATGAGAAATAAAAAGTCTATCTCGAAGACATGCAGGGGTTGGGGGTGGAGTGAAGTGGGGGACATTGGTGACAGGAAAGTTACACTGGTGAAGGGGAGGTATACATTTTATGGCTGAAACCCAATTACGAATATATTTTAACCATGTGTTTAAATAAAGAAATTATTAATAAAATAAGAAATAAATTAAACAGTACCTTTTCATATAAAATATATATTCAAGTGTTTATATTAAGTAAAATAAAATTTTAAAATGAAAAAGAAAGGAAGGAAAGAAGGTAGTCAGGAAAAAAGAAGCTGATTCACTCTTGTCTGTGCCTTTTCTTCATTTCTGTGCCATTTATTTTTCTGTGAATGCCCTTTAGAAACTGTAAACTTAGTGGACCATTTGAAATTCCCTCAGTTCATTTTTACATCTGTGAGCACTTCCTCCTTCTACCAGTATACATTTATCTTTATTTTATAGTCTCTGTGCTTCAATTAATTACTCTGCCTCAACTAGTTCTTTCTTCAAACAAATGTTTTTGTTTGTATTCATACACACAAACCCCAGAGCTTTGTAAGTGATATGAGCCCTGAAGTAGTCATTCTCAATATCTGGCTTAATTTTGATCAATGTGAAAAACTATGTGCTATTTGAGTTCATCTCACATTTCAATTCTTTGCAATTGGAACATTGAGTTAGATCTGCCCTGTAACTTAGAACCAATATGATCTGTGAAGCATGGGAATAAAACTGCAGAACTAAAGAATGGTCACTGCACTGCTAAAAATATTGAATAATTTTTGTATTGATAAAATCATGGCAGCCAACATTTCCACTCAACTATGTATTGTCAAAGCATGACCCAATATTGAACCCTAACTACAAATGGTTGGATGGTCTCCAAGGGCGGAGACAAGGTGGGGTTGCAATTAGAACTGTATTTGGTGTCTGCCAACATTTTTAGTTGTTTTGGCTCTTTCCAATTTTTTATAATGCTCTACCACATCATATTATTTAAAAGTGTGATGCAAACACAAAAAGACTAAGAAACACCAATTTTTTTTTATAAATGTCATGCTCTCTGTTCCTATCTCAGGCAAGGAAAACAAAAATAATTCTAAAATGATTAAGAACACAGTTTGATATATGTACCTAGAGGCAGGTCACATGTTACTCAAAAAAGATTCAAAATATTTGTTCTTCATGTCAAAATTTGTAATCCTAGGTGTACATGTACTTGCCTCTTAAATTATCTGGGTCAAGAGCCATCAAATTCACAATACTGAACCTATCTAAATATTTGCATTGGGAATTGGACATTTTGTGCAAATAAGTATGATTTCAGTTCCCTGTTCTTGCTATTATAACCCTAAAGATATAACTCTTAGATAATACATAAAAATGGCATTATATTAACACTAGTGAAGGAGGAGAGGTAGGTTCTTTAAGATCCTGGAGCTGATTTGGGACAGTAATGAAAGAGAAGTAATAAAATGAACCTTCAAGGAATGGTAGGAAGCACATATTTTTTGGGAAGGAAGCACATTTTATAGTATGCAGCAGAACTTCAGGTATGCTTTTAGCCTATGTTGATAGATAAAGATGATCTAATTCAGCAGGTGGGTGGAAGTACAGGGAATACAGGCAAAAAGAAGTGTGAAAAGCAGATGAAATTTTATTATCTAATTCTAAAGGTCAACTTGATTAACTTGATTCATAGGAATCCACAACCCCTAGTAACATTCAGCCCTTGGTGATGTGCCTGAGAATATAAAATGAAGACATAGGTGAAAAGGTATCCAGCTGCAGAAAGATTGCAATTTTAAGAAAGAATATTTAATGAGTTCAGGATCACAATAAACACTTTCCATCTCGTCCAGGCCACTCTCCTGTCCTGTAAATAGTCATTTCCTGACTCCTACTAATTTAATCTGATGGACATGAAATAACATAGTACATGTTTTAGCATTCTTCTCTTTTAGTATCATCTCATGCCCTTATAAATAAGTTAGAGTTTGTATCCAATACATATCTGAAATGTTCATGTGTTTCTAATCTTTTTTTTTTTCTTTTTGGTAGAAGACTCTTGTCTTTAGTCAAGCATAATAATTACAGATCAAATGTAGGTTAACTTGACTTATCAAAAGCAAACAAAAATGACTGTGAGTTGTAGTTATAAAACAAGGCCAAGGAAGAAACAATAAGCTTGTACAATAATGTGGCAGGCTAAAGAATAACACACAGAAATCTGAGGCATCCCTAAATACAAACAGTGAAACAGAAGAGAAATATTTTTTTAAACCGTACTTTTCACAATGACACCTCAAAAACTCAAGTACCTGGAAAGAAGTCTACCTAACAAAATATCTGAAAGACTTCCATATTTAAAAAAAAACTAAATTACTTCTAAAAAAAAAAAATGAAGACACAGGAAACAGAAAATACATACCCCTGTTCAGGGATTGAGCTAAACAAATTCAATGATGTTCCTATAGAAATACTAACGACTTTCTTTTCCTTCTTTTCTTTTTTGGCCACACCCAGAAGTACTCCTGATTCTGTGCTTGTAGATCAGTCCTAGCAGGGTCCAGGTAAGATACATGGTGCCAGGGATCAAACCTGCGTTAGCTAGGTGCAAGGCAAGAGCCCTCCCTACCTGCTGATTTTATTGCTCCAGTTCAAACCCACAACATTTTTTTTTCTTGTTTTTTGGGTCACACCCAGCAGCGCTCAGGAGTTACTCCTGGCTCTATGCTCAGAAATCGCTCCTGGCAGGCTCAGGGGACCATATGGGATGCCGGGATTTGAACCAATAACCTTCTGTATGAAAGGCAAATGCTTTACCTCCATGCTATCTCTCCAGCCCCCACAACATTTTTAAAAGATAATGATCAAATACTGTTGAAATGTATATGAAAAGGTGAAACTCTCTGAATTGCCAAAAAGATGAGAATAAAAAAATGGGAAACTTTCCTTTTCTCAACTTTCAATTATACTATAACACTACAGTAATTAATACACTGTGGTTCCAGGACCAAAGGTGGTTGGTTCGAATCCCAGTGTCCCATATGGTCCCCCGTGCCTGCCAGGAGCTATTTCTGAGCAGACAGCCAGGAGTAACCCCTGAGCAATGCCGGGTGTGGCCCAAAAACCAAAAAAAAAAAAAAAAAAAATACACTGTGGTAATGAAATAAAGGCAAACTCAGACCAATGAAATAGAATTGAATTCAGAGATCTGCAGATATATGAACTACTAATTTTCAACAAGGGAGTTAAGGAGTGCAGCAAGGAAAGTCTCTTCAACAAATGATATTGGGAAAGCTGGTCAGCCACATGTTAATAAAATTAATTCAGACTTTGGGGCTAGAGTAGTGGCACAGGCCATAAGGCATCTGCCTTGGGCATGCTAGCCTAGGATGGACCGCAGTTCGATCCCCTGGCGTCCCATACATCTGTACTGGCATACATCACAAAGAATAAAAATAACCAGTATTAGTATGGATGTGGGGTGGAAAAAAGTCTCACCCACTGCTGCTGGGAATATTGTCTGCCTCAATCATTTTGTAAAACAATATGAACACTCCCCAAAACTGAGAATGATGCTTCGGTACGACCCATCAATTCCTCTTCTTGGCATCTACCCAAGGGTCCAAAAACTATTCAGGAAAGATATTTGTACTATATTTATTGCAGCACAATTCTCAATGGCCAACAGCTGGAAACAACCCAAGTGCCCAAGTACAAGTGACCCAATAAAGAAAATCTGGTCAACTATAAGAAGAGATGAAATTATGCAATTTTACATTATTTGGGTGGAAATGAAGATTATCATGCTGAAGTCAGTCAAAAGGATAAGTACAGACAGTGAATGATACCTCTCATATGTGAGATATAAAGCAGCTGAAGAGAGGAATAAAGAAACAGTAAACAGTCTGATACAACAGAACCAGTGAACCAATCTATAGAATTGAACCAGTCTATAGAATAGAAGAGATGATGGTGTGGAAATGGGATTGGATGGCAAGTTTGAGGGGTATACCTTATGACAATGGTGGAAGAAAATGACACTCTGGTGGAGAGTTTTGTGTTGGAATGTTATATAAATGAACCCTATCATTGTGACAGTATTATAAAACATGGTAACTAGAATACAAAAACATTTTAAGAAAAATTATTTTGACAAAAATAAAAATCAAATAAAATTATGACTGGAGCAGGAGCAATAGTAAAATGAGAAAGGAACTTGTCTTACATGTTATCAACTGGATTTGACACCAGCATCATATATGGTCCATTTAGCCTCACCAAGAGTGATTCCTGAGCAAAGGAAGGAAGGAAGGAAGGAAGGAAGGAAGGAAGGAAGGAAGGAAGGAAGGAAGGAAGGAAGGAAGGAAGGAAGGAGGGAGGGAGGAAGGAGGGAGGGAGGGGGAAGAAGGGGGGGGAGGGAGGAGAAGGAAGGGATGGAGGGAGGGAGGAAGGAATGCAGGCACAATCTTCCCAATTTCCTCTAGAGAATTTGAGAGAAAGTTTGCAGGAGCAGGAAGGAAGGAAGGAAGGAAGAAGGAAGGAAGGAAGGAAAGAAGGAAAGGACAGAAGGAAGGAAAGGAAGGAAGGGAAGGAAGGAAGGAAGGAAAGGAGGGAAGGAAGGAAAGGAAGGAAGGAAGAAAAGGAGGGAAAGGAAGGGAAGGAAGGAAGGAAGAAGGAAGGAAGGAAAGGAAAGGAAGGAAGGAAGAAAAGGAAAAAGGAAAAGGAAGGAAGGAGGAAGGAAGGAAGGAAGGAAGGAAGAAGGAAGGAAGGAAGGAAAGGAAGGAAGGAAAGGAAAAAAAAGAAGGAAGGAAAGAAGGAAGGAAAGAAGGAAGGGAAAGGAAGGAAGGAAGGAAAGGAAGGAAAGGAGGAAGGAAGGAAAGGAAGGAAAGAAAGGAAGAAGGAAGGAAGGAAGGAAAGGAAGGAAGGAAAGGGAAGAAAAGGAAGAGGGGAGAGAGGAAAGAAGGAAGAGGAGGGAGGGAAAAGGATGAAGGAGGAAAAGTAGGAGGGAGAGGGAAAAAGGAGGGAGAGAGGGAGGGAGGAGGAAGGAGAACGGGAGGGCAGGAGGGAGGAAGGGAGGGAAGGAGGGAAGGAAGAAGAGAAAAGAAAGCAACGCATTATACTCATAGACTTTCTTCCCACTAATCCAATTCTATCCAGTCCCTCTCCTCTTCAAACCTTCCAGAGACCCTCAAGCTGCAAGAACTGAAGGACTGGTTCTGGGGAACAAAACTTTTCTGACACACTTGCTTTTACCTAAACTTGGGTATTTCCAAGCATGTAACCAGAACACTCAGGTTCACAATCAATCTCTGGTTTGTGAGGCTTTTCTCACCTTCGAGTCAAAGGTAGAAGTCCGCCTTGCAGGGTGGTTTCCAAGAAGACTACTTTAGATTTCAGGATCCACTCTGGAGTCATTCTGAATAAAATATTGTGCTGAGCAAGAACACAGAGAATATTTGGATGAAGAAGCTAGGCCTACCCTGCAGGAACCCAGACTATCAGGTTGATAGACATTGCTGATGCTAACCCTGTTACCAGCAGCTGGTAATGATGGGGGTATAAGGGACACTTGCTCCCTCAAACCCAATTAGTGGGCCTAACAGGTCTTATCTGACTTCAGCTGCTTTAGTCTCTCAGAACTGGTGAGAAAGCAGTTTTTTACTGCATTTGTTTTTTTCCATAGAGCTCTTGAATAAGCGGGTGAACTTGAAAGCCAGGAAGTCTTCCGAGAATTGGAGTTTCTTGGAAGTTCTTAAGAACCCAGGCACTATTCCCTGGAAAATGTGAGGTTCTTAGGGCTTATTAGTAGCTTAAACTTACGGTCAAAGTTAAACATCTAGAAAAATATTCCTGAGAAGTGTCATCAACACCTTCTTAATTGGTTGCCTTGGCATAGTCTGAAGGCTGTGGTTTCTACTTTAGATGCTGGAACCAAACCAAGTCCTGATCAGAGTTTCCTTCTTGGATGGAAGATAAGAAGCTCCAGCCTAAAAATCTGAGTCTGGAACTGGCCAGAGCCTGACGAAGGAAGTCCAGTGTACTTAGACAGTTGTTAGAGGGAGCATATCTACCCGGGACATCATAGCCCTTTGAGAGCTCTCTGCTCCCCCTACCCCCTTTTCCCACCTGTATCCCCATAATCAGGGTGAGAAAAAGAAGCCAGGGTGTTAAAATTTGATTCCTTGTGGATGGACCCTTTTGTTCCAGGATCTAAAAGCAAGGACCAAGACCTAATGATCCTCTGTGTGTACCCAAATGAGCAAAAGACTGGGCTGCAAGCTCCAAACCAAAAAGAGCCAAAGGGTAGGTCTCGGCCAAAGCATTCTCTTGGGAAAGATATTCTCTCTGTGCTGTCATCTTCCTGATATGTTAGTCAGTCCAGCAGGAAAAACTGGCATGAACAGTGCAAGGACTAAGATCTCACTTTCAAACTGTAGCTGGGATTCATTGCATAGTTATCATTCCTAGAGCACTATGTGTAGTGCTGGGGCCGGGACCAGAGTTGGCTGCAAATATGCCAAAAGCCTTACCTCTGTACAGTCCCAACTAAGATCAGTGGAAGCGTTAGTCTTAGCAATGGAAATTAAACAGTAGAAGGGAAATAAATAGGAGTCTTTCCTAACTTACTTTTTTAGAAACTGAGCCCATAATGACTTTCTCAGGATAATGAATTAAATCAGCCCCCCCCCCCATTCATTTCCCTTTCCTTTCTCTTTTCCTTTCTTCCTCGGTCTTTCTCTTCCCTTTTAAAACTGTTTCATATTTTGGCAATATTCAACATCCATTTATGATTAAAACCCTCAACAAGCTAGGGATGGAAAAAACTTTTCTCCAGATAGTAATGGTCATGCATACCAAATCCACAGCCATTATCATTCTAATGATGAGAACCTGAAACCATTTCCTCTGAGATCAAGCACAAACATGTCCATTATCCTCCACTACCTCCACCTTTTTTTTTTAAATGAAATATAGTATTAAAAATCCTGGTCACACAATCAGGCAAGAAAAACCAAATGAAGGGTTTCAAAATGAAAGAGAAGGGCCAGAGCGGTGGCCCAAGAGGTAAAGCATCTGCTTTGCCCACGCTAGCCTACGACAGAAGTGTGATTCGATCTCTGGTGTCCCATATGGTCCCCCAAGCCAGGAGCGATTTCTGAGTTCATAGCCAGGAGTAACCCTGATTGTCACTGAGTGTGTCTCAAAAACAAACAAACAAAAAAGAAGTCAAAGTATCACTATTTGTGATAAGATAATGTGCATAGAAGACCCTCAACAGGTCACAAAAAGCTCCTAGAAACAACAAATCAATACAGCATAGTAGCCAGAGCACAAAACATGGCTGCATTCTTTTTATTTGTTGGTTTGAGGGCTACATCCAGTGGTTTGCAGGGGTTACTCCTGGCTCTGTACTTAGGAATTACTCCTGGCGCACATGGATGGACCATATAGAATACTGGTCAGTGTGTGCAAGGCAAATGCTTTATAAGCTCTGGCCCCATCAGTTGCATTCTTATCTACCAATGAAATAAATCAGAAGAAAGAAATTAAGGAGTCTATTTCACTTAAAATAGTATCCAAAAACACAAAGTAACAAGAATCAGCTTAAGAAAAAAAAATGTAGGATATCTATACCATGATAACTTTAAACCACTGAAGAGATTGAAGACCTTAGGAAATGGATAAATATTCCATGTTCATGGATTGGAAAAAACAATATTGTTAAAATGACTAGACAATATTTAGACAACATTCTTCAAGGGCCTTGAAAAGTTGATAATAAAGTTTGTATGGAATCAGAAGAGACCATGAATAGCCAAAACCATATACCAAATATAAGAAATGTGGAGACATTTCATTACCTAATTTGGAGTGTATTATAAAATTATAGTGTTCAAAATTGCATGCACTGTTTAAGATAGGCTCTCTGATCAATTGGTCAGAATTAAATACCCATACATATGAATGGTTAATTTTTGCTTTGCTTTTTTCTCTTTACTTTCTTTGTTGGCATTACATTTTTATTGTTTTATATAACACTGGGGTTACAGAATTGCTCGTAGTTGGGTTTCAGTCATAGAATATACACTACCCTTCACCAGTTTACCTATCCTACCATCATTTCCCTCCTCCAATCTCCACCTGTCTCTGGGGCAAGCATTTTTGCTTCTCTCTCTCTCTCTCTCTCTCCTCTCTCTCTCCTCTCTCTACTCTCTCTCTCTCCTCTCCCTCCCCTCCTCTCTCTCTCTCTCTCTGGACACACACACACACACACACACACACAACACCACACCACTTCCTGAGACTGTGGTTTGCATATTTTTAAGTAAAGGGGTGCCATGTATGTTACTTTAATCCCCTTTCAACAGCCAGAACCAGATTGATTAGTTCCAACTATCTTTGTCATAGGAGACTCCTTCTTACCTGAACTATCCTCAACCGCTCTTTGTGGTGAGCTTCCTACCATGGGCTGGTCCTCCTTACCCTCATCACCTAGTGTCCTCTGGGATATCATTACCATACTGTATTTTTTTTCTTCTATCCTACAAATGAGATTATTCTATGTCTATCACTTTCCCTCTGACTCATTGTATTCAGCATAATTTCCATTGGACAGTTACTTTTTGATAAAGGAGCGCTGAACATGAAATAAAGTAAAGACAACATCTTCAAAAATGGTGTGGAGAAACTAGATAACTACATGTAAGAAATTAAAGCTCAATCCATATCTCACACTTTACATAAATTCAAAGGTGTGAGATATGGATTGAGCTCTAATTTCTTACATATAGTTATCTAGTTTCCCTGCACCATTAGTCAGAATTGACCACATGTATGAAAAGAAAGAGAGGAAATGTTAGAATCCAAAATTTTGTTTAGGAACTAACTGGCTTTCCTGTGAGCCTAAGTGCTTTCATGACAGGCTGATATTTAAGGTAAAAAGACTAGGCCCAGAAGAATAGTTTCTGCCTGTAGAATAAAACAGGGTAGAAAACTGGGCATCTTTCACTGCAAAGCAAACTCTCAGTTTTCAAAATGCAGCCACTAATATTAAATAGTCTTGTTTTCAACTATTAAGGACCCAGTGCAATGAGCTGAACATTGCTATGCAACTATGAGGAGACTGCAAAATTGTTCTAAAGAACATTATCATAGTCCCAGAGTATTTACTGAGGAGGTGGGTGAGAAGGGAGAAATACCATCTGCAAATGGTTTGCAACAAACAGACACCATTTCCATGGGTTGGTAATACAGTTTTAGAAATAAGTTTAATCAAAATTCTTTTGCAGTGGATTCTTAATTTTAAATCCAGAAAACTATTTCCATTATTTCTAGATATTTTAAGATCAACTTAGAGTTGAATTTCAGTGATAGGTCATTGGAACACTCCAGGAATAAACATTTAACTAGCAACAATATTTCATTGAACATTGTGAAACATCTTACAACATAACAATACCTCAGAGAAGACATACTCTCAATTTCAAATTTCAAGAATGTTCATTGTTGTTCCATTCATTTAAAATCCAGGCTAGTTTTGAGTGCAATGTCAAATTCATAATTTGATCAAACCTTTGGCTTAAGTAAAACTTATTTTTGTTACTCTCTTCCAGGAGCAAGGAATGATTTTAAGTAGTGACATCAGAACAAAAAGACCAGCTTTCCAAGGAGCCAACAGAGTAGAAAGGTTCACTTGGTCTTCGATCTCACTGCCCTGAGTTCTAATCTTGACTCTACCATTCATCAGCTAAGTGCAAACAAATTACTTAATATGTAACTACCTTTCATCATCTTAAAAAAGCTACAACAAATTGTGACACAAAGCGGGGGGAAAAGGAGAGATAGCATGGAGGTAAGGCGTTTGTCTTGCATGCAGGACAGTGGTTTGAATCCTGGCATCCCATATTGTCCCCTGAGCCTGCCAGGAGCAATTTCTGAGTGTAGAGCCAGGAGAAACCCCTGAGCGCTGTCAGGTGTGACCAAAAAACAAAAGAAAGAAAAAAAGAATTCTCTAGATATTCACTGTTAGTTTTATTATAAATTGTTTTACAAACATAAAAAGTTTAAAATTTTGATTCTGCATCTAGATATAGGAATCTGAAATTTACCTCTTGAATTGCTACTACTATTAGTTTCTTGCCACGTCATGGATTTAATTCATAAACATAAAAATGCTAGTTCCCAAAAGGGAGGAAGCCAGGGAAAAACAAGGTTAGTATTTATTTTTAGAGACAATGACTTATTGTGAACCAGAAAAGGATATCTTTTGTCATTCATGAGTACAAAATCCAGCTAAATATCATCTGCACAGAAAAGGGAGCCAACAGCAGATTTTCCTGTTTCTAGGAACATTGTCTCAGTCATCACACATATTATCACTTCATACTTGCATGCCATAATTAGGTTTGGTCATTTGGAGCCCAGAACATAAACCAAGAGGACACCATGTTTGTGAACATTTGGTATAGTCTGAGATTCAACAATTGACTGTTCTTCTGCATGAAATCTAACATTGGAGAAGTGAATTTGAGCCCCAGTTGCATTTTTATTTCTCTCTGCAACACCTGTCCTCAACCACCAGTTTCTTCAGGAAAGAAATATGTTGCCCTGGACATAGACGAAGCAGAACAGCCAAGACTACCCTTCTTATTCACAAAAGAAAAAAAATAATTTTCACCTGGAAACAACCAACTCTACTCAAACAAAAGCAATTTTTTCCACTTGTTTCTTATTTTCATTTTTATTTTCTTTCTTTTTTACTGAATATCAACAGGTACACATGATTTATTTCACTATGACTGAACTTTACTGATTTAAACAAATTGTAAATATCTAAGTCAGGGGTCTAAAACTCGAGGCCGGCGGGCCGTTTGCAGAAATCTTTTTTTGTTTTGTTTTAGTTGTTTGGGTCACACCCCTCAATATTCAAGGCTAACTATTGACTTTGCACTCAAGGATCACCCTGACTTTGCTTCCTGCGGCCCCCAGGTAAATTGAGTTTGAAACCCCTGATAAGTAGTCCACAATCAGGAGTCATGTTACTCACTGATATATTTTCTAGAATCTAGCTTAACATCTGAACATGGACTATTTTCATTCATAATACTGAATGAATGAATATGAACACCCTTACTTTGATACCACTGTATGCAATATTGTTTACCTACATCTATCAGTAAAATGTCTATTCATCCTATAAATCTCTGTTCAGTGTTATTTATTCTGTCCTTTCCCTCTGCTATCACAGGATTCATCACATACTTTCATGTTAGGGTTTCATATATGAAGAAAAAAGTCTACTCTGAATAGTTCAAGCAAAAATATTTTTATTGAAAAATATGGTGTAGCTTGTAGAATTGTGAGGAGGGATAGAAAATCCAGTCTGTGTTTCTTAGGCTACAAGGAATAGCCAGAAAAATCTCTCATGCACACCAACTGCTTGAAGAAGACATGACACTATGATCCTCATGTTCAGCATTGGATTAGCATTGCAGAACTAAAGAATTGAGCATGTCTTCACTTAACTTGCAAAAACCTTGAACACTCTTTGTAGCAAAAGATTTCATCTCCAGGGGGATAGCTGCCATCAAGTCTATCTGGAGTTGAATTATATGTCCAAAATGGCAGTTGCTTTTATTTAGTATGAATGTCTTAAAATTTGAGAGAAAAAAAATCACAAGAGAGGATAATTATTAGAAGAGCCAACATATGGCTTATAGGAGCTCCAAAATTGAACAAGGGAAGAAAGAAATAGCACAAATTAATTTTTTCAAGATGCAGGCCATGAGTTTCCATGCTGAAAGGTATGAAATTTTGGTGGGGGAGCACACTCAGCAGTGCTCAGGGCTTACTCCTGGCTCTGCACTCAGGAATCACTCCTGGTGATGCTTGGGGACCATATGAGGTGACAGGAATTAAATTCAGATTAGCTATCTACCCCCCATACTACTGCTCTAGCCCAAGTGTGAATTTTTAAAAAAAACTCTACATCCCTGTGACATTTTAGAACACCAAAGATTAAAAAAATATCTTGAAAATTTCCAAGAAGGAGAAAAAAGTCACCCACAAAGGAATAAGATACCAGATGCTGAAATAAAATAGAAATATTTAAAACTAAGAAAAAAAAGGTGAGAGCTTCACTTTAACTTTAGTACAGATAAAACGTTATTAAATACATGAACTATTCTTGTGATTTCTGAATTTCAATAATAAAAAGAAAATCTTAACACCTTCAAAAAAGTGATTAAATGAAACAGGGTAGAAAATTTTACATATTCTGAATATAAAATGTATGCTTTATCCCAATTTCATAGATATAAAGTTTCTAAGTTACTGCAGAAGCTGTGTTCCATTCAAACAAGGATGTCATATACCCCCCCATAAATTGTATCCTATTTTAGCAGAGGACTAAATGAAATATGACAACTAATATCAGCCCCAAAAGGCAGTCAGTGTACAACAGAAGGGGTAAGAGGAGCCCAAAGAGTTTCCATAGATTAAACAGTAAGGGTTGGAGATATTTAAGCGCGTAAACAGATTATAAAGGCAGAACATTTTTTAGTACGGCAATTTAGGATTCCAGTGTTTTAGAAACATGAGGTGAATGTAAGCACAGCACACTACACTCCTGGGGAGATAATGCTCAAAGATTTGTTCAATAATTTTCAGGTTTTTGAATCCAAAATAAGATCATGCAAAGAAAAGGATATAAATATTGTGAATTCAGATCAACTAGAAATTCAAATGAGAGAAGTAGGAAGAGAGACTAGATGGAAGGAAAGGTTATAATATATCTGACAAGAAAAAAGTGAGCAACAGCATCTCTTCCCCCCCCCCTTCTTCCCCATGTATCCTGTAAACAGCACCTCAATTTCCTTGATTAGGCTCATTTTCCCTCTCCCCAAACATGCAATCTTGATGGTGCTGTCAATCCACATATTCTATATTTCCTAGCCACTGTGTAAGCATCTGGCCCAATGCAAATCACTCAGACTTGCTCTTTTTCATAAATTAAAATTTCTCATTAGATTGTTGAATCTTTGTTCCCTGGGGACCTATGTCTGGATGGAACAAGGAGGCTCCCATCCTAATCCTCTTTACCAAGATCAAACAGGGCCTCCTGTCCAGCTTGCACTCAGCCTCCTTCTGAGTTGCAGTGCCATCACTATTCATCTGCCCTTCGGGGCCAGCCAGCTTGGTGCCTAGAAGGGAAAAGGGAACCTCATGCCTGAATCCCTTCCACCAAACGCAAACGGGGTTGTCTTTTTCTGGTCTTTCCCAGCATCCTTCCAGGTCCCAGCGCTATTGCTGAATCTTTATCCCCTGGGTACAGTAGGCCTTTGTCTGGGCGGGAACAGGGAGGCTCCAGTCCTAATCCCCTCTACCAAGCTTGAATGGGACCTTCTCTCCAGCCTCCCCTCAGTCTCCTTCTGAGTTCCAGTGCCATTACTAAAACCCCCTTCCTTCCCATCAGTCCTCCTTTTCCCAAACTGTCCTTTTCCCAGAAGTCCTTTCAATATATATCATAGACATCCTGGCAGATCGGATCTAACACTTCTTTCAACACCCTGATATTCCAGCACTCCAAACCACTAAATGCAAAGATCAATGCGGACACTAAAGAAGACACCTACTGTGGGGGATATGGAGAGAAATCCTGGCAAATCTCCAAGCTCACCCAAACGCTTGAACCTTATAGCTGAGGAACTAAAATCAACTCTTAATGATTTAGCAATAAAAATCAAGGAGTCACTAGCTTGCAAAAATAAGATATCTATGGGAGCTCGATTTCCAGTTTTTGGAGGAATCTCCATATCGCTTTCCATAAAGGTTGAACTAGACGGCATTCCCACCAGCAGTGGATAAGAGTTCCTTTCTCCCCACATCTCCGCCAACACTGTTTATTCTCATTCTTTGTGATGTGTGCCATTCTCTGTGGTGTGAGGTGGTATCTCATCGTTGTTTTGATTTGCATCTCCCTGATGATTAGTGATGTGGAGCACTTTTTCATGTGTCTTTTGGCCATCTGTATTTCTTCTTTGTCAAAGTGTCTGTTCATTTCTCTCCCCATTTTTTGATGGGATTAGATGTTTTTTTCTTGTAAAGTTCTGTCAGTGCCTTGTATATTTTGGAGATTAGCCCCTTATCTGATGGGTATTGGGTGAATAGTTTCTCCCACTCAGTGGGTGGCTCTTGTATCTTGGGCACTATTTCCTTTGAGGTGCAGAAGCTTCTCAGCTTAATATATTCCCATCTGTTAATTTCTGCTTTCACTTGCTTGGAGAGTGCAGTTTCTTCCTTGAAGATGCCTTTAGCCTCAATGTCCTGGAGTGTTTTACCTACGTATTGTTCTATATATCTTATGGTTTGGGGGCTGATATCGAGGTCTTTAATCCATTTGGATTTTACCTTCGTACATGATGTTAGCTGGGGGTCTAAGTTCAATTTTTTGCAAGTGGCTACCCAGTTTTGCCAACACCACTTGTTGAAGAGGCTTTCTTTGTTCCATTTAGGATTTTTTGCTCCTTTATCAAAAATTAGATGATTGTATGTCTGGGGAACATTCTCTGAGTATTCAAGCTTATTCCACATACAATACAAAAACCCCTTCCTTACACCTATATTCATTGCAGCTCTATTTACCATAGCAAGACTCTGGAAACAACCAAGATGCCCTTCAACAGACGAATGGCTAAAGAAACTGTGGTACATATACACAATGGAATATTATGCAGCTGTCAGGAGAGATGAAGTCATGAAATTTTCCTATACATGGATGTACATGGAATCTATTATGCTGAGTGAAATAAGTCAGAGAGAGAGAGAAAAACGCAGAATGGTCTCACACATTTATGGGTTTTAAGAAAAATGAAAGACATTCTTGCAATAATAACTTTCAGACACAAAAGAGAAAAGAGCTGGAAGTTCCAGCTCACCTCAGGAAGCTCATCACAAAGGATGATGAGTTTAGTTGGATAAATAACTACATTTTGAACTGTCCTAATAATGAGAATGTATGAGGGAAATTGAGAACCTGTTTAGAGTACAGGCGGGGGTCGGGTGGGGAGGAGGGAGACTTGGGACATTGGTGATGGGAATGTTGCACTGGTGATGGGTGTAAAAAAGAAGAAAAAAAAATAAGATATCTATAGATGGGGCTGCAGCAGTGGCGCAAGCAGTAGGGCATTTGCCTTGCACGCACTAACCTATGACAGACCATGGCTCGATCAACAGTAGCCCCATATGGTCCCCCAAGCCAGGAGCGATTTTGAAGCAAATAGCCAGGAGTAACCCCTGAGCATCACAGGGTGTGGCCCAAAAAGCAAAAAAAAAAAAAAAAAAAAAAAAAAGATATCTATACAGCAGGGTGGCAAACACGCGGCTTTCGAGCCGCATGTGGCTCCCGGGCCAAAATGAATGTGACTTTTTGCCTCTTATCATTATTTTGTGTATTGTGACTCTTTGCCAAGTTTGGATTTTTTTCTGCTGCTTCTGAGGAGGGACCTCTGAGGAGAGAACTCAGGGCACGCATGTCTTGCCCCCAGGCTGCGTCCTCCCGTCTCCCATCCCTCGGAAACGACTGCACGGGCCAGCGAGTGGGGGGACCCGTGTGTCACATGTTGGGTCACATCTTGCCGTTATTTTTTAATGTGGAGGACGCAACACACCCTCACCATCATTGCAGGATTTTGACCCTCACTCAAAATGTCAAAATGCAATATGTGTTTAACATATTATTGTTAAAAATTATATGCTTTTGTGTGAGTGTTTGTTTTGGCAGGTCACTGCGTGGTGTGGCTCTCTGACTCTCACAGTTTAAAATGTTGGCTTTTTGTGTCAAACTTGTTTGCCACCCCTGCTATAGAGGAATAATTCAACCAACTCAAAGAAGAACTCTTTCAGAAGATGAGAGAATCCATATAAATAGAACTGAAGGAACTAAAAACATGTTAGCAAGCCATAGTAGTAAGAATTACACAGGTGGAAAATTGCATAGAAGAACTTGAAGACAAATTACAAGCCAGAAGTGATAAAGAAGTCAAAAAAGATAGGAGAGATAAAACCTTGGAAGAAAATGTAAGGTACTTAATAAACAAAGACAAGAGAAATAATCTCCGAATTATAGGAATTCCAGAAGAAAGAAAAACGGGAAAGGGGAAGAACAAGTAATGAGGGAGATAATAGCATAGAACTTCTCTACCCTCGAGAACCCTCGAGAAAGAGGTTTCTCTACAAATCCAAGAGGCAA
This sequence comes from Suncus etruscus, assembly GCF_024139225.1. Classification (NCBI taxonomy): domain Eukaryota; kingdom Metazoa; phylum Chordata; class Mammalia; order Eulipotyphla; family Soricidae; genus Suncus; species Suncus etruscus. The sequence continues at coordinate 48,511,002 of NC_064858.1, read as the reverse complement.
AAAAGAGTGCCAAACAAAATAGACCATAACAGAAAAACACTAAGACATTTAGTAATCCAAATTGGAAAAAAAAAAAAAAAACCCTCAAGTATAAAATAAACAAAAGAATCAAACAAGGTCTTCCATTTGGAACAATCCAGGCAAGAAAAGAGTAGAATCTTTCTACAATAACAAGCGAGGAATCCATACGCCTTATTCTCAATTCCCAGCATAACTTCTTAAAGGGAAATTTCACAATGTCCAGAGCCCTCAATATCCCACAAATGAAGGAGGAAGATGTCCTCAAAATCCTTGCCACAGGCACTCACTTAGGTGGCACTAACCTGGACTTTCAGGTGGAATAGTACATCTACTGAAAAAAAGAGTGATGGCATGGACATAATAAATTTTAAGAAAATTGTCATTGTTGCCATTGAAAACCCAGCTTATGTCAGTATTATCTTATCCAGGAATACTGGCCAGAGAGTTGTGCTGAAGTTTGCTGCTACCTCTGGATCCACTCCGTTCCTAGCCACTTCATGCCTGGAACTTTCACTAACCAAATCCAGGCAGCTTTCTAGGAGCCGAGACTTTTAGTGATTACTGATCCCTGGGCGACCACCAACCCCTCACAGAGGTATCTTACCTAATTGCCTACAATTGCTCTGTGTAACACAAACTCTCTTCTGCGCTATGTGGACATTGCCATTCCTTGCAACAACAAGGGAGCTCACTCCGTGGGTCTCATGTGGTGGATGCTGGCCCAGGAAGTTCTGCAAATGAGGAGCATCATCTCCCAGGATCACCCTTGGGAGGTCATCCTTATCTCTACTTTTACAGAGATCCTGAGGAGATTGAAAAGGAAGAGCAAGCTGCTGCTAAGAATGCTGTGACCAAGGAGGAATTTCAGGGCTAATGGACTGCTCCAGTTCTTGAATTTACTGCTATTCAGCAGGTTGCAAATTTGTCTGAAGGGTGCAGGTCCCCTCCATGCCAATTCAGCAGTTCCTTACCAACGATTGCCACAGAAGACTGGTCTGCAGCTTCCACTGCTCAAGCCACTGAATGGGTAGGAACCACCATTGAATGGTCATAAGCTGTTCATTCTAGACTGAAATAAAAATAAAAATCAGGTTGATGGAAAATAAATGAGTTTCTAAAAAGAAAAGAGTTAAATGACATATTCAAACTACTGAATGAAAGAAACTTTCAACCTAGAGTACACTACCCAGCAAAACTTTCATTTGCATGGGAGAGAGGGTTAAAAACTTCTCAGACAAAAAAGAACTTGCAATACTTGTACTAACTAAACCATCCCTAAATGAGCTACTCAAAGAGCAATTACACAAACCAAATCCCCAAGTGTAACAACAATTCTGCACAATATAATAGCACAAAATTCCTCTCTGTCGGTAGTTTCCTTAAATGTCAATGGATTAAACTCTCCCATCAAGAACAGATATAGCTGTTTAGATTGAGCAGCTATCCAATCAGCTACTCTTTATAGATGTCTATAATAATGTTCTAATGTTTTTTATCCACAGAAATGAGTGCAAAATGTGTTTGGAAGTCATAGATTCCCACTATAGTGCTCGCTATAAGGAGTTGTAATGTCTTGATTTTAATATGTCTATAACTCCTTGATCTTTTTGTTTACCGTGGTGCTTGGAGATATAGGTTGGTCATCCCAGTTCCACATTGCAATGCTATACTATACTATGTTAGACCGAAAAGACAGGGCTCTTTATGATAATGTCATGACAAAAATTCTAATCTATTTTCTTCTTGATAATGCCTGCTAATATAATCTAATGTTTATGTCCACAGTAGCTATAGAATATGCAACTGCATGCCATGAACTCCTGTTACAGAGCTCATTCACTGAATATGCTATTGTAATCAGTTTTCAATTGTAGGTAATTTACCATTATACTATAATGCTCATGATTTTAGATTGCTTTCAGGAAAGGAAAATAGATGCTCAAGACCCTCTAGACAATATTTCATGGTGTGGACTTCTCTTATAGTGCTCATTACTATAATCAGTTTTCTAAACTTAAAAATTACGATTGTTTTTAAGAATGCTCTATATTTGGGTGCCAAAGAGATAGCATGGAGGTAAAGCATTTGCCTTTCATGCAGAAGGTCATTGGTTCAAATCCCAGCTTCCCATATGGTCCTCCGTGCCTGCCAGGAGCGATTTCTGAGCGTGGAGCCAGGAGTAACCCTTCAGCACTGCCAGGTGTGACCCAAAAACCAAAAAAAAATAATAAGAAGAAGAAAATGCTCTATATTTGATATAACCCATAAATCCTTTCTTCAATAAAATTTATCCTCATAAATCATGATTGGCCTAGAAAATGGAAAACCTTTCCATTTGATTTGCTGGCTTTATATTTTTTAAGCATTCTGCCCCATTTCATCTGGGTCAGCTTTTTAACTGTAACCCATGGATCAGTGTCAGTCTATGTGTGTGCATGAGTGTATGTGTGGGCCACCACTATGTCTGTCTAATGTCCTTCTGTAATATACATAATGTTTATGTTGTATACTGACCTTCCCCCATTATATATAACCCCTCCTTCCCACCTTTGTTTACCACCTTACAAATTCTTTTCTAACCCATCACTCTCTCAATCCCCATCTGTTATTTCCCCCATTTAACCCTTTATACCCTCAGTTTTTAACTCCTTAGGAAGCGAAATATTCCCCCCACCCCAACCAGCTGCCAACCAGCTTCCAAAGTGAAAAGATATATTCTCAGCCTGAGAAGAAGTTGTCACTTCCACTACTGCTGATTTGCTATAGGTGGCCCTTTTACTCCCACCTTCCTTCACTGTGGACTATTGCTCGCTATCAGATTAGGTTTCTGAGAAGCCCCCAGCTTGAGGACATTTTCTGATATGTGACTGCTAGGAGCCATTTTTTTAGACTTCACAAGACCAAATCACAGGCTGAAGCTGTGATCCAAATTTTATCCCCCCCCAAAAAAAACTATTTAAAAAGACTTAAAGGGGAATGTATATTCCTTAAAATATTTCTTTTGGTGTATTTCCTTAATAGGTTTAACTCTTACCATCTATCTTCTTATGTAGTGGCAATTTCCTCCATTTGGGGGGATCTATTTAGTAGGGAATTCTAGTAGATAAGTTTCTTTAGTGATCCAAATTCATGTTAAAACCAGTTTTTAAGGATTGTTTAGCTTGTTATTTTTACCCTATATGCACCATGGGCATATAGTATGTGCAGTAGTACCATGTGACATTGTTCCTTTTGCATAGGCACATTAAAATTTTACGTGTGCAAACATGTTTTTATCTAACAGAGATAGGAACACATAAATTTTATATTGTGGTATATATATGCCCTGAACACTTGTCATAGTGACTTGGCTTAGACTTCAGAAGATTGGACATTGAACATTCACCCTTGAACCTTAGACCCCATCTATGGAAACAGCACGATTTTCTACACCAGCACCAGGAATTGGACTTCTACCAGGGAAAATCCTACAACTCCACTGGTATCGACTTACTCCATAGTGGGTTCATATGACACCATGATGACTTGTAACAACAATAACCTGCATTCAAGGCAGGGTTCTCTGCATTGCCACCTAATGGTGAGAGGAAACTAAAAGATGCTCTGCATCATTCTGATTTCGACATAGGATATGTACAGGAACCAGGATCGCTAACTACAGAAACCTGACAGCAACAACTTGGATTGTGAAGAGTTTTACTGGGACCACAGAGAAAGACTTTGGGATTAGATTACTTAGCATGCCTGGAGCCTGGAGCTGGTCTTATGCCAGGATACTTCATGGGTAAGGTCTCCCTGTTTTTAGGCCAAAGGTTTTTTTCTTTCTATTTTCCCCAAATTTTACTATGCCTATGCAAACAACAACTACCATACACACACCCTTTTAATTATATTTTTTATCTCTTAACTTAAAAAAAAAGGAAGCTTACTAAACTTTCTGCTACTGTATTAATGACTTTATTGGAGATACAATAATTTCCACAAATATACTTGCTACTGAACTTTTTTCTTCTCTTTCATTTTATATTTTAGGTTTTTTTTCTATTTTTCTCAATAATTTTGCTTTCCCTTATCTTGAAATAAATGTATTATGATCAGTTATATCAACTATGTGATGCATTTTGCTTAAAAATAATAAATACACTTCAGGTGGCCTGGTGTGGGTTCCAGGTGGACTCTATTAGGGGTCTCCAGGATTTCCCCCTCCCTAGCTTGGGGGGTGCTGGGAGGCATGGCAGGCCTCCAGCTATTCCCCTATTTTTTCCTGGACTCTAGGCCTGGCCTGAGTGCCACCAAGGGTGGCCTGCTGTGGGTTCCAGGTGGACTCTATTAGGGATCCCCAGGCTTCCCCCCTCCCTACTCTAGGGGAGAGGAGCAGAGGGAGGGGCCGGGCAGATAGCTGGCTTCCAGTGCTTTGATCCTGAAGGCCAGCTCTTCCCAGGTATGGGGTTAGGGGACACCCTATGCCGGAGGCATTCTCCCTAGCTTGGGGGTGCTGGGAGGCTTGGCAGGCCTCCAGTCGTTCCCCTATTTCCTCCTCTACTCCAGGCCTTCCCTGGTTGCTGGCCCAGGTGGACTCTATCGTGGTCCTCAGGCTTTCCCCCTTTCTCTTCCGATACTAAGGGGGGGACACATGGGGTGGATAGCAGGCCGATGCAGCACTGGTGAATGTAGGGACATTACATCATGACATTCACTGGTATTTTTTTTTTCACATTGGTCTCCATTTCAAAAACTGTGCGGGGGTACCGTATATATTTAAAATAAAAATGAGAGTATGGACTCTCAGGCTGGGAAGAGACCAGTACTCTTTACCTACTTGTTTACTCTCAGCGGCATCTTGGCCTCTTCCTTCTTTCATTGTGTAACTGTGGTTGCTACCATACTAGGTTTCTAATTAGTTCCCATAAACGGTGACAATTGAGTCCACTGTCTTGTTAGATTGTTTATTTTCCCCACTTTTTATCTTTTCTCCTCTTTGTGAACTGTTCAATAAGGTATTTTGGTGAAAGAGTCCCTCTCTATCTTTCCTTCACTTTGTTATTTGTTAAATAAGGAAGTTTGTAAAAGTGTCCCTCCGTTTAATGTTTATATAAGAACCAAGTCAATTGGATTGCTGGACTTGTTCTAGAATCCCCATAGGCACCGATCTCACCATGTTCTTCCTTTTCATAGGCACATTAAAATGGGAAATTATATACAAATATGTTCTTATCTTATAGAGATGGGAACACACAAATTTTCTTTAACAGTGACAATTGTATCCACTGTCTTAAGTTAGATTGTTTATTTTCCCCACTTTTTTATCTTTTTTTCTCATTGTGAACTGTTCAATAAGGAATTTTGGTGAAAGAGTCCCTCAGTTTAATGCTTATGTTTGAACCAGGTAATGGGAATTATTGGACTTGTTCTTGCGGCCCCCTTATGCACTGATAACGCCAGGTGGCATTATTCCTTGTTTGCATGGGCACATTAAAATGGAAAATACTATACATACAAATAAGTTCTTATCTAATAGAGATAGGAACACACAAATCTTGTGGTGCAATGAAACCTTACACCCTGAACATTGACATGATGACCTGGCACAGGCCTCAGAGTTTTGGGCATTTTCCAATCACCCCTGAACCAGGGAAGCCATCTATGAAACATCCAAAGTTGTCTATGACATCACCTGGAATCAATCCTCTACCAGGAAAGACCCTACTGCTGCTCTGACATCGATTTACTCAAAAGAGTCTTCCCTTAACACTGAGAAGATTTAAACAACAACAATGACCTGCGTACTGTATAGGGCTTTCTGCCCTTTAATTGTGAGTTGAAATTAGACACCGCTCCGCACCATCCTAACTTCAATGTAGGATACACAGATTCCAGGATCTTCAATACAGAAACATGATACCAACAACAGAGACTGAAAACTATAACTGTATGGGCACTACAGACAATGACCAGAATTGGACAAACTAGTTTGCCTGGAGCCTAGAATTGGTCTTATGTCAGGAAACTTCAGGGGTAGGGTCTCCTTGTACTTGGGCCAAAGTTTTTCCTATCCATGACCCCAATACTTTGGTGGGCCCATGCAAACGATAACTGCCACTCTAACATTGTTTTTATAGTGCTTATTTGACTCTAAACCTTTAAGAAACCACTAGTAAAAATATCTGGAACTGCAATAAAATGGTTTACATTAGTGTTAACATATATGCTTTTGGTTACACTAGCATTCTGGGGGATAAAGGAGGGAGATAAGGGATATATGCTTGGGAACAAGGATGAAGGGAGGACACTGGTAATGGAAAGATCATCATTTATTGTCACTGTGTACCTTAAATATCACTGTGTAAGATTTGTAATTCACTTTGTCCACAATGAAAAAAGAAATTAAAAAAAGAAATTAAAATAATAATAATAATAATAAATAAAGAGGCCAGAGTGAAAGCATAGTGCTTGGGTGTTTGCCTTGCATGCAGCTGACCCAGAAAGGACCTTGGTTTGATCCCCTGCATCTCGTATGGTTCCCCAAGCCTGCCAGGTTTATTTCTAAGCACAGAGTCAGGGGTGACCCCTGAGCACTGCCAGGCGTGACCCAAAAACCAAATAAATAAATAAATAAGTAAAATTTTCCATTAATTCACATGGATGGTGCACTAAAGAGACAGTGTGTTTATTCTTCCTCCTTAGTGTACTGAAATTTTTTTTATATTCTTATTCAAGAATAAGGAATCTTAATCTTGGCTCTTTTGAATTTTTTTTTTGGCCCCTCTGGCTCTTTTGAATTCTTTTTTTTTTTTTTTGGTTTTTGGGCCACACCCGTTTGACGCTCAGGGGTTACTCCTGGCTATGTGCTCAGAAATCGCCCCTGGCTTGGGGGGGACCATATGGGACGCCGGGGGATCGAACCGCGGTCCTTCCTTGGCTAGCGCTTGCAAGGCAGACACCTTACCTCCAGCGCCACCTACCCGGCCCCTCTTTTGAATTCTTACTCAACAACTTCTTTGATTTTTTTTTTTGGGGGGGAGGGTGGAAATTATACCACACACAGTTCTCAGGGTAGATCCTGGCTCTGAACTCAGGGGTCACTTCCAGCGAGTCTTGTGTGTTGGGGATAGAACAAAAAGCAGCCATGTACAAAGAAAGCACCTCAATCTCTTAACTATCTCTCCAGTCCTAGATTATTGGATTTTATGGGTGTTGGACATTAAAAAAGTGGGTTTTTTACACAATCAGTTTGATAAGATATAATAAGATACACATAAATCCAAATATAGTCTTTTAAATAAAAAGAAGTTATAAATATAAATAAAGATGAAAAGTTTGTAAAATAAAATAAACTATGTGAAAGGTTAAAGGGTAAATTTAGTGAGCAAAAACCTGTATCTTACCAGAAAGTCCATGTATAAAAAGCATAAAAGTTGACAAACTATGGGAAGGCAGACTAATGAATTGTCTATTAATATGGAGTCAACCATCAGAACACTTAAAACAAATTTTGATAGAGAAATTTTCTCTGGAAAAAAAAGGGGAAAGTAGAGCTAAAAGTTTACTTTCTTTCATTATGAAACCATGTTACCTTCTAACCTTTTCTCCATATTTTAGTATTTCAAAGGTGGAGAAGGATAATTGGTCTATTTTCAATGGACTTTAGAGACTTTTTCAATGATCAGAAATCAGCTTCAGAATCTGTTCAAGAAGCTGGCACTTTACCTAACACCCACATCTCAGGCTTGGAAGTAAAATTCTGTCCATTGCTGGATCATAACTGGACACCTGAGCAAGGTGAGTCACCACAAACTCCTGAACACCCACAAGATAATGTTCTTGGCAAACTTAGTAAATGACATAGGAGGATGTTTTGACTTGTTCTCTGTCCACTTCTTTGCCCGGTAATCACTCTGCTTTCCTGGAAAAACAGAATTAGTCTTACTTCTATTCTCAAAGGATAATAAAAGAAAACAAAACAAAAAAGTGATGTCTGCATATCTTTATGACTCCAAGATTTGCTTTGAATATGAGTCAGAGCCATTTTGATTCTTTTACCATTTCCTTGATAAAGAAATGAAGTGACCTTGAGGCCAGAGGGTTGGGGATAGCAGTGTTTACAGGAGTCCATTAGGGAAAATGGGAAACTTTCTTTTCTCTATCTTCATTCCTACACCTTTGGGTAAGAGTTCTTTCCCCATTCTTCTTTTATGCCCAACCCTATTCTGAAAGATGGTGTTGGGTTTTCAGAGAGGAATGAAGAAAACTGAGGTTGGAAGATATGAAGGTGGAAGATGTGAAAGAGAAGCACTGATCTGGGGGAAGAGATACTGATGCCAGATGAAGAATTACTCACATTTTAAAGCCAAGCTGAAAGCATCTTGAACACCCCTTGTAATCATATCTGAGAATTCCCAAGATCTGTGTGTTCATGACCAATCTGTCAATCCTATACTTTGGTTCTCCTGTTAAGATGTTTGCTCTCTTGGGAGTCAGGAGATAGCTCAAAGGACTAGAGTACCCCCAGGTCCAATTCCCAGCAACCTATAGCACCACTGGGCAAAGCCTGGTGGTTGATCCTAGAACTTCTGTGGTAACCCAAACTCCCCAAGAGATGCTTGTTCCTTTGGCTCAATTAGTAATTATAGGGGCCAGAGAGATAATATAGAGAGTAAGTTGCATGTCTTGCATGAAATTGACCCCAGGCTGATCCCTAGCACTACATCTAATACCCTAAGCACAGCCAGGAGTAAGCCCTGAATCTCTCTGAATATGACCCCCAAAAAATACAAAACAACTTGAACTCAATTATAAAATGAAAGTGGTTATTATTGCACTGAGTAAAAAATAGATGTAGTGGTAGAACATGCCAGAAGAAAGATGATCTGTCAAATCAAAACATTATGATTATTATCACAGTGCAGAACTTTAGGCAGTATTAGAAAATGCTGGCATCAGGGGCCAGAGTGATAGCACAGAGGTAGAGCATTTACCTTGTATTCAGCCAACCTGGAACAGAACCAGGTTCGATCCCCAGCACCCCATATGGTCCCCCGAACCTGCCAGGAGTAATATCTGAGCACAGAGCCAGGAGCAACCCCTGAGCACTACAGGGCTTGGGCCAAAAACCCAAACAAAGAAAAATAGAAAAATAAGATGTTGGCATCAGTATATTTACATTATAAACTTATTACTTGGGATTACCCTTGGGAGAGTTCAATTCTTTTTTTTATTTTACAGTTGTTTTATTAGATGTGAGCATGCATAAGTATATCACATATTTTATACATACAGATACACATAAATTCATACAGGTTGCGAGAACATTAGAGAATGAACACGAGATCATCTGGGATCAAATCTAGACATTGACACCTATGTCATCTGCTCTACAAATTGAACCACATCCTTCCTCCTCTTCTTTTTTCTCTTCTTCTTTCTCCTCCTCTTCTTCCTTTTCTTTTTCTCCTCCACCTCCTCCTCCTCTTCTTCTTCTTATCTTTTTTCTTCATACTTTTCTTCCCCTTCTTCTTCCTTTTCTTCTTCCTCCTTTTCCTCTTTTCACTCTTCCTCCAACACCTCTTTGTATTTATTCTCTTCCTGGGTCTCTGGGACTCCAATCTTATGTTGTTTTTGTTGAGTTTGTCAAAGACTTCTATTTTCATCTGTTCACATTCTTTGAGTAATTAATCCATTGTCTGATCATTTGCTTTGAGGTTCTTTTCCAATCTCTTCAGCTGTATGGAGCTGTTTTGCTTTTCTTTTCCAATCTCTTCAGCTGTATGGAGCTGTTTTGCATTTCATCTTCTGGCTCACTGGCCCCATCCTCAGCTGTTGTTACTCTGTTGGAGAGGCTTTCCATTAAGGTTTTCGTGTCATCTACCAAGTTTTCAGTCCTCTTATTTCAGTTTGGAATTTTCTGAATTCTATCTTTATGGTCTGTTCAGCTCAATCTATGCTTTCTTTGAGTTCTCTGAGTACCCTTCATATTTCTAAACATCTGAGAGAATACCTAGCTGTTTGATACCTAGCTGTTTGGTACTTTTTGGGTCATCAGAGCTGCTATCTTCAATCTCTTTATGTAAGTTTGTCCTGCATCGTTTCCCCATTGCCATGCATGTAGTGTAGTTTTTTACTATGTACTATGGTGAGGTTTATGGGTTAGAAGATGTGCCGGCTATGGAGTAAAGCTGAGCAGCCGTGCTCCTCTGGGTCCACCTTATTGGGTGGGGACAGCTTACCAGGTGTGGGCCTTGGAGAGATTATGTTTGATAACGTCTTCTTGGCTGCCTCATGCAGAAAAGCAGAGAGCAAGGCATCAGAACTTTATAATGGCTTTCTTGTGCCCAAACACACAACAGGGATCAGCACCCACCTATTGGGGTGGGTAAAGTTTACAGGGTTTGGGACCTGGAGAGATTATGTTTGATGGCATATTATTGGCTGTCTTGTGAAGAAAAGCCTCAGGGAGACTGTAAAGGCAGAATGGCCTAGGAAATCAGTGATCAACTGTAAAATCATCCCACACACTGTATCTCTGAGCCCAGGTTAATGAGTGTGAATCAGGGTTGCATAAGAAATAATCCAGACCAGGCTGAGAGTGAAACACATGTAGTCTGGCAGTCTTCTACCTACTATGGAGCCTCCGAGAATTCAATTCTAACCTTGTGGAGTTCTGTTGGTCCATTGGACAACCATATGTAAATAATACTGTTTAATAGGTTACTCAACCACATTGAATTTCAATTTAAAATCCATTAAATTCTAAATGATGTCTGCTTAAATCTGACTCAGTTATTTATAGTCCGTGTGATATTACAGTGACAGGTCTCAATTTGGGGCTTTCAGTGCATACAATTTGGAAAGAAAAGAAAAGCGCTGATTAAAAATCAATGCAGGGTCTTGTACACTAATGTCTTAGTGGCATTAGTGTACAAGAGAGGCCTGAGCTTAAATTTTATTAGTGTTATGATAGATCTGAGTAGAAAAAATGACATGACTTTGTTTTCCTGTGGTGTCAGCAATACAACTCGGGTCTCATACATTTTACCAATGAGCCATATTCTGGCCTCTAAACTCAATTAAATAAATATGCATATACATATATTATACCAAACACACGAGAGAGGGGAGGAGAAGAGCTATTAAAAATCAAAACTTGGGGCCGGAGAGATAGCATGGAGGTAAGGCATTTGCCATTCATGCAGAAGGTCATTGGTTCGAATCCCGGCATCTCATATGGTCCTGCCAGGGTAATTTCTGAGCATAGAGCCAGGAGTAACCCCTGACTGCTGCCGGGTGTGACCCAAAATCCAAAAAAAAAAACATTCAAAACTTGAGGGACCGGAGCAGTGGCGCAAGCTGTAGGATGTCTGCCTTGCATGTGCTAAATTAGGATAGACCATGGTTTGATCCCCCAGCATCCCATATGGTCCCCCAAGCCAGGAGCGATTTCTGAGCACATAGCTAACAGTAACTCCTGAGTGTCACCAGGTGGGACCCAAAAAAAACAAACAAAAAAATTTAAAAAAAGATATAAAAACTTGGTAACCTGTTAATACTATTCCATGTAGAAAGGCCATAAAAGTATGATTAGATTGAAACTCTTTTCTCTTTGAATTTTCAATTCATTGTGTATGATGGTGAGCAGATCCCAAGAGACACGAGGCTAGATTATTGTCAGCCAGTTAATTAAACTATTGGAATTAACAAAAACAACATTATAGCACAGCAACAATTATCAGATGGAGTCTTGGCAAAGAAAAGGAAAGCAATTTGAGGAGCTAAGATGGATAAAGCTGTGCTTTGCTCTTTTAAAATGTGGACAGAAATACTTCATCTCACTACCTCAACACCTGTTCTTAAAATGTGTTTTTACCAAATATAGCCTCATCCAAGTCTCACAGCACCTGAAGGGCTAAAAAAATAAAATAAAATAATAGTGTCCTCCTCCCATCAAAGGGTTCTTTTTGACAATACAGACTACAGATCACTTTTCAGAACACCAAACCTCCACTTCTGTCATCATTTATTGAGTTTCCCAGATGTCGGGTGTGGTGTGAAATGTTTTACATGTGTCCTCATTTAATCCTCTAAGTACCAGTGTTTGTACCAGTACTTGTTCCACTGGAACAAGGTTCAATGTCATTTTTGTTTCTTTGTTTGGTTTTAGTAATACATAGTGGTGCTCAGAGCTTACTCCTGGCTCTGTGCTCAAGGATCATTCCCTGATTTGATCGGGGGACCAAATGGAGCACTAGGAATTGAACTCTAGTTGGACTCTCAGCTCTACCGACTCTCTTCAGCCCCCATTGGGTTAATGTCATATCAAAGACTTACAATGGCTAAATAACTGAGCCCTTCTAATAATACTGAGTTCTCTATATAGACTTAAAATCTTTTTTTTTATTAATTATTTTTTTTATTATTTTAATTATGACAACAAAGATGCAAAGAAAGAGGACAGGGTAAAGTTACAGTGGAAGCCCAATCACCCATAAACAGGATTCTCAGTAGTTCCATCGATGATATCCCAGCCTTGAACTTTCAGCCAAAGAACATTAAGAAAAACAAAACTGAACCCATGTACAATACAATTACTTTGTCCCTCAAATCCCCAGTTGTAGTACATATTGTTTCTTAGCAGCACACCATATAATCTAAAGATATTAGACTTATGTAACTCTTTAAACATTGAGGGCAAAGTACATTTATCTAGTTCCATGCACATGCTTACTAGTTTAAGTTAACCTCAAAAGTTTTAATGGGTTGTTTTTCTTAAGGATTGGAGTCAAGAGAACATAGTAAAAAACGATATTAAAGTGGCATTTGTTTGCATAGGCCCACCAAAACATAAGGGACATGGAAAGACAAATTATGGTCTAAATACATGGAGACCCTACCCCTGAAGTTTCCTGGCACAGGACTGACTCTAGGCTCCAGGCAAACTAGTTTGTCCAATTCAAGTCATAGTCTGTAGTGGCAATACACCTCCATTCCTCACATAGTCTCTGTTGTTGGTATCATTCTTCTGTATTAAAGATCCTGGAGTCTGCATATCCCATATTGCAGTCAGGATGGTGCAGAGCATCCTCTCGTTTCACCTCACACTTAAGGGGCAATAGAGAGAACCATGTCCTGTAGAGCAGGTCATCGTTGTTGTCATGTCTTCTCGCAGGTCATTGTTGTTGTCACGTCTTCTCAGTGTAAACGGAAGTGTCTTTTTAGGAGGTCGATGTCACACCCTTGGTAGTGTCTTTCCTGGTAGAGGACTGCTTCCAACTGTTGCTATAAAAGACCTTGGATGTTTCGTAGATAGCTTGCCTGGTTCCAGCGTGAATGGAGAATGCCCATTCAACTGGGGCCTATGCCAGGTCATTATATCAATATTCAGGGTATAAGGTACATTGTAATGAGATTTATTAGATAATAACTAATCTGTATGTATAGTGTTTTCCCATTTTAATGTGTCTATGCAAACAAGGATCAATGCCACGAAGCGTTATTGGTGCATCTGGAGGCAATAGGAACAAGACCAGCAATTTCCATGACATAGTTCAATCATAGGCATCAAACTGAGGGACAGTTCCACCACAATCCTTACTGAACAGCTTACAAAGAAAAGACAAGATGAAAAGTGGATAGAAACATCATGGTAGAAGAATATATAGAGAGTTACAGCAGTTAAAGAAAATAATCATAAAATATTCAAAAGATATATGTGTTCAATATGTGTTCGATTTATGTCCTTCTAAATAGTTCTGGGATTTGTAAGATCTACTGTATGTCTTTTGTCAGAGATTGAAGCTGTGTGTTACTGAAGTTAAGAAGGGTAAATCTGGGGTACTGATGGTTGGGAGGAGCATATGATCGCGCGGGGGGCTAGCCCCCGCGCGGTTTCAAAATGTAGACTGGTATGAAATTGCCAGTGACAGCCTGAGTATAGCTGAGAAATTATCTGCCACCCCCCAGATCAAACGCCACCCCCTGATCCAACCTCTGGAGCCGGCCTGGGAGTGGGGAAAACCCAGGGTGCCCCATGAGCTCCTCCCAGAAACCCACCTGGAGATCCGGAGGAAAGGGGGAGAGGGGGTTCGGGTGACCCAGGTCCGGGCCCCCCACCCTAGGCCAGGCCAAAAGGCCGCTGGCACATACGGAGGTCTGCCAGCTGCCCGCCCGTGCTGCTAAAAATCCAGCTCCAGGAAGGGAGAGAGACCCTCCCAAGCCCGAAGGACAGGGATTTAAGCCCAACCTAGGCCGGTCCCCAGACCCGGCCTGGGAGTGGGGAAAACCCAGGGTGCCCCATGAGCTCCTCCCAGAAACCCACCTGGAGATCCGGAGGAAAGGGGGAGAGGGGGTTCGGGTGACCCAGGTCCGGGCCCCCCACCCTAGGCCAGGCCAAAAGGCCGCTGGCACATACGGAGGTCTGCCAGCTGCCCGCCCGTGCTGCTACAAATCCAGCTCCAGGAAGGGAGAGAGACCCTCCCAAGCCTGAAGGACAGGGATTTAAGCCCAACCTAGGCCGGTCCCCAGACCCGGCCTGGGAGTGGGGAAAACCCAGGGTGCCCCATGAGCTCCTCCCAGGAACCCACCTGGAGATCCGGAGGAAAGGGGGAGAGGGGGTTCGGGTGACCCAGGTCCGGGCCCCCCACCCTAGGCCAGGCCAAACGGCCGCTGGCACATACGGAGGTCTGCCAGCTGCCCGCCCGTGCTGCTAGACTTAAAATCTATATAAAGCTGGGAAGCTACAGAGAAATTAGTTCAGAGCCCTGCTCTGCATCTGGAAATCCAAATCCTCTACATGGAAGCAAGTGCTCCTCCAGGATTAACATGGATAACATCACCAAAACTACTGGTGTATGAGATCATTTCTGGGACTGCTTTATTTAACTGTGAAAGTCTGAAACAGTCATTGGCCCAAAAAAGGCTGTGAGATGATGGAGCAAATTTATCCTTGAGTCACACTGCAAATCAAACCCAGCTCTTCTCAGTCCCAGCCAGACTAATTCCTACTGATATTGCTCCTGCCTCTCTCTAGATTTGGCTGCTATAACAAAAGACCCAAACTACATTGTCTGAACAGGGGGAAAAGATTATATAATTCTTACTTCAGAGTCCCTGAAATTAATTCAATAGAGAGAGGCAAGGAAAAGACAGACCTAGCCAGGAAACTCTGGCTATGCTTCTAAGTATGGGCTGCTAGCTAAACTAGTTACATGGCTATATTAAGCCACAACAAAGTTTGGACAAGGGAGTCTTTAATCGAGTAGTCATCTACCCACCTAAAATTCCTATTACTACGAAAGACTGAGAAACCTGTAGTCTTCCCACTAAAAGGTAGCTATCGTGTACCCCAACAAAACAGGACTATAAAGCACAGTGCACATTTTTATATTTTAAAAACATTGCCTCTTTTTAATTTGATATCTTAAAAATGCCTCAGGAAAATTAAATATCTTTGCCCAAAGTGGGGGGGGAAGGGGGGAGAGAGGGAGGAGGAAGGGAGGGGGAGAGAGAGAGAGAGAGAGAGAGAGAGAGAGAGAGAGAGAGAGAGAGAGAGAGAGAGAGAGAGAGAAATCTGTGTCTGGATCCCTCTGCCTAGGATGGAGACTCGTGGTTCCCAAAGTGTAGGGTTGCTGTGAAAAATGAAAGGGGATCGACAATGGGGTAGACCATAGCCACCTAATCTCACTTTACCAAGGAAGCCAGTGTCCTTTCTGTGGATCAGGATTTCTTAACTGAGTGGAGCACAGAACCTGGCTCCAGAATGGGAATGGGCAAGAAACAGAGCATAGTTGCAGGAGACAGGCTGGAGGATGAAGAATCCAGGTTTGAGAGTGAAGAGGGAAAAGCAATAAACAGAAAAATTACAGCTCTGCGGGCAATGGAATCTATTACTCAGATTCATGTCAAAAAGAGGACACAACAGCTTCAGAACTCAGAGAATGTTTTTTCTATCGTAATTACTCTTTACCACCATCCTGAAGATTATTCTGCATCCTCAGTCTTTCTAGCCTTCTGGAGACCTCAAAAGTTACCTCTTACAGCAACTCATCGCTCAATAATAACTGACCAAGGAGCCTTTGTTATAGAGCAGCTTCCACTGTGTCCATCAATAACTCTGGGAGATGAATATAATTCATCTTACTTCTATCTTACAGATGAGAAAGCTGGGACACAGTGATGCTATAGTGCATTCCCATTCATACTGCAGGTAAAAGCAGAATCATCACTTGAATTCAATTAATCTGTAACTGGAACCATTTCTTTAAACTTATTCTTAATTTTTTTGCAGTGGGTGGGGTGCTGGGCCATACTTGATGATGCTTGGGGGCTTTTCTGTCAGCTCTTGGGGCCCATATATGATGCCAGGGATTGAACAAGAGGTCAGCTGCAAAGCAAGCAAAGCAATGCAAAGCAAGTACCTTAGCCCTTGGACTATCTCTTTTCTCTTTGCAATTTTCTCCATAGCGTCTAATTTTGTCCTGAAGATGGAGAAAAACAATAGAAGTCCTCCTCGAAAGAACCTAGCAATTATTCCTTTATTTATTCTTCTTTTTCTCCTTTCACAATGAGACATAATCGAGACCAACAATCTGAGGCACAGACCCAGAAAATTCAAGTCCAACTGCAGCTGGAATTAGCATACTAAGATTCACATCTATCTATTTTTGGATATCACCCTATATCAGATGTTGAATTTGCAAATATGTTCTCCTTATTGTTACACTGTGTTTTTGAGTTAGTTCCTTTTGCTACATAAAATCTTTATCATTTGATGTGATCTCATTTGTTTATTCTTGTTTTATTTCCCTCACTAAAGGAGCTGCCTCCAAAGACATCTCAGAGGTCAAAATCTAGATGCATTGCCCAAGTTTTCATCTGTGTATGTATGTCTTTGGGTCTAATAACCAAGTCTTTAATCTATTTTGCATGGAATTTTGTGTGTCATGTAAAAGGAAAATGCCACAGGATCTAGCAGGACTACTCTGGACCTTTATCCTAAAGATCTGAAAAACTTATTTCAAAAAGTAGTTGAACCCATCTGTCTTCTCACAGCAGCATTATTCACAATAACCAAACCATGAAATCAATCTCAATGCCCATGAATTGATGACTGTTTGAAGACTAAACTTTATGGTTTACAGACTCAACAGAATACAACTGCGGCATTTAAAAAGGATGCAATTGTGCCTTTGGGACCAAACAGATGGACTCTTGGGTGATTCAGCTGTGTGAACGAGTACAAAAGTACAAAAATTATCAGAGGGTTTATACTCTTGTGAAATGTAATAATGCCAATGAAAAGGCCAAAATCAACCAAAAATAACTCATAGATTTGATGAAAATTACTAGTGAACAGTTGCTGGTGGGAAAGGAGGATGGGTGAAGGCAAGGGAAAGAGGTCTTTAGGAAGGTAGGAAGGCCCTGGTACTTTGCTGCTGGGAGTGAAGTGCTTTATACAGCATCTTCACCCCTGAAATCCAATAGTCCTGTAAGGCGAAGGTGAGTGGATGGCGATGCAATATTTACTGGTTAACAGGCTCACCCTATGATGGTTCTGGAAGCCAGATCTCCCTCTATTTCTCCCATTGGCCTGTCTATGGCTCACCTTTCCTGCAGATGCTACAAGCTTGGACTGGGCCCCTTTAGACCTGTAAGGCCCCTTGACATACCCTGGAGCTTATCCATTCAGATGACAATCTATAACAGAGCTTCAGCTTAGGCCTGGTCTTGCTCAGCAGCGCCCCCAGGGCCCTCTGGGTCTCCTGCTTAAGGTCGCGAGGCTCCCGATTTCTTCCAGGTCGCTGGTTTCCCTATCTTGAGCAGAGGTGCCCTGCCTCTTCGGTGGCTCTCAGGACCCATCCATCTCCAGTGAATTCCAGTGGGCCCCAAGGAAAGGTGCCTAAAACTGTGCTCAGTTCCTGGTGAACCCTGACGAGTAGGAAACCTATTGACATCCAGCTATGGAAACTATCCATCTAAGTCCTGGTGTCTCAGGGGCTTTGCTGGGACTGGGAAGGCCTTCTCCACCCTAATGGTCTGGCATAAATTTGTCCTCTGAGAATTTCATCCAAGAGAGCATTTCTTTTTTTTTTTTTTTTTTTGGGGGGGGGGGGCTAAACACAAGTTTATTTTCTCACAGTCTGAGACTTAGAAAGTTAAGGTCAAGGTTTTGGCAGAACTGATTTTTTTTTTCTTTTCTTCCACAGCTTTTCTCCTTAGCTTGCAAATCTCCCTGTGTCCTCTTGTGGCTTTCCATCTGTCTGTGTCTGTGTTTTGATCTTTTCACAGGACACCAGACTTATCAGTTTAAGGCTTGCCATATGAATTTAACCTTAATGGCTTCTTTTTTTTTTTATCTTTATTTAAACCCCGTGATTACAAACATGATTATAGTTGTATGATTACAGTCATGTAAAGAGCACCCCCCTTCACCGGTGCAACATTCCCACCACCAATTTCCCAGATCTCCCTCCTCCCTACCCCCCTACACCTGTACTCAAGACAGGCTTTCTACTTCCCTCATTCATTCACATTTTATGATAGTTTTCAGTGTAGTCATCTCTGCAACTGCACTCATCACTCTATGTGATGAGCTGCATGTCCTGAGCTGCACCTACCAGCCCTCATCTCTCTTGTCTCTGAGATACTGTTAAAAATGTCCTTCATTTTTCTTAAAGCCCATAGATGAGTGAAACCATTCTGCGTCTTTCTCTCTCCCTCTGACTTACTTCACTCAGCATAATAGATTCCATGTACATCCATGTATTGGAAAATTTCATGACTTCATCTCTCCTGATGGCTGCATAGTATTCCATTGTGTATATGTACCACAGTTTCTTCAGCCACTCATCTGTTGAAGGGCATCTTGGTTGTTTCCAGAGTCTGGCTATTGTAAATAGCGCTGCAATGAATATAGGAGTAAGGAAGGGATTTTTGTATTGTATTTTTGTGTTTCTTGGGTATATTCCTAGGAGTGGTATAGCTGGATCGTATGGAAGCTCAATTTCCAGTTTGTGAAGGAATCTCCATATCGCTTTCCATAAAGGTTGTACTAGACGGCATTCCCACCAGCAGTGAAAAAGAGTTCCTTTCTCTCCACATCCCCGCCAGCACTGCTTGTTTTCCTTTTTTGTGATGTGTGCCAATCTCAGTGGCGTGAGGTGGTACCTCATAGTAGTTTTGATTTGCATCTCCCTGACGATTAGTGATGTTGAACATCTTTTCATGTGCCTTTTGGCCATTTGCCTTTCTTCTTTTTCAAAGTGTCTGTTCATTTCTTCTCCCCATTTTTTGATGGGGTTAGTTGTTTTTTTCTTGTATAGTTCTGTCAGTACCTTGTAAATTTTGGATATTAGCCCTTTATCTGATGTGTATTGGGTGAATAATTTCTCCCTAGAGAGCATTTCTTCTAAGCCTACATGGAGGAATGTCTGTTATCGAGGAAAATCCCTACTCTGGGGTGCTCTCTCCCAGCACCCCAACACTCTAGACTATGGCTTCTCACCAATAAAGTGCCAGGTAGCAATAATTTATATTTTTAGCAATTTTTATTGAGATACTGGGATGTACAATATTGTTTATCACATCTCTCGTTCCTATGCTTCATTCAACTTTCATTCTGTTACTTGACTCTGTGCTCTCATTTCCTATTGTGTTCAATCAACTATATCATCCCTCTATTGTTTATTCTGAGAACCAAATTTTCCCCTTTTTTTGGCCAGCAGGAGGGGTCTTCAGCGATGTACTGCCAATGCAGTTTGTGACCAATAAATCTTTCCTCATGATCATCTCTAAACAAATAGAAATGTGCATTTCTCTGAGAGAAATAAGCAAAGGCACTGGACTTTTTCTGCAGACATTACCCTACTTGTGGGGGGTTCCACAGCAAAATGTGGGGGGTGTCCCAGGGTGGCTTTTTGAAATGCTAGACATCGAGGTTACAAACCTTTCAGGTATGAGGTTTGACAGGAACTGACACCAAAAGGACTGTATGGCTGAGGTGGCCACAGGGAGAGCTGGCCTGATTTATTGAGAAAATGTTTTCTTTTGTGTGTGATAAAGAGCAGGCCCAGAGAAGCTGGGAACACAAAGCAGAAAAGTCATTTCAAGAAAAGAAGTAACAGGAACTCAGTGTCCTTTTGGAACGCATGTTCCCTGTCTTTAGGACAAAGGATCAGCATTGGGTATGACGTGATCCTTGGAAGCAGGTGGGGCCTGGGCAATTTTTATTTAAATGGGCTCATAAATATTCTGAAAACTATACATGTCATGAAATGTATCCTTTTCACCTTTTGGGGGGACTTACGTTGGGGGGGCCACACCTGGCAGTATTCTGAACTACTTATTTCCAATCATACTATTGTGCATTCACTTACCTTATTCATCTCCAGAACACTTTTTATCTTGCACAATGTAAACTCTAGGTCTGCGTGACAGGAACATCCAATTCCTCCCTCCTCCCTCCTCACAGTCACCTTCATCTTGTCTGTCTCTGGGAATTTGATTCCACCTTCTCTAAGTGAAATTATTGCACTCATTCTTTTGTGATTGATTCCTTCTATTTGGCATAAACTTACCAAGGTTCTTCTGTATTGTGGGCATGTCTTATCATTTCCTCCATTTTTAAAGGCTGAATTCCCTAAGCTTTTCAAAGTTAAATTACTATGTTAGCTTCTTGGGACTGCCATAGTAGAATGCTACCAGCTGGGAGGCTAAAATAATAGATATTGATCTTCTGATGGTTCTGGAGGCAAGAAATCCAAAGGTCAGAGTGTCAGCTGACATGGTTTCCTCTGGGGCCTGATCCTGGTGCAGTGTTATCTGGCTGTGGTGTCCCCAAATACCTATTCCTCTATGAACTCATATTTTTTTTTGTTTTATTTTTGGGTCACAGCAGCACTCAGGGGTTACTCTTGGCTCTATGCTCAGAAATGGCCCCTGGTTGGCATGGGGGACAATATGGGATGCCGGGATTCGAACCACCGTCCTTCTGCATGGAAGGCAAACACCTTACCTCCATGCTATCTCACCAGCCCCTTTGAGCTCATATTTTGCTATCCACATTTTCTCTTCTTAAAAGGTCATAAGTAAGTGGGGGAGGAAGAGAGAAACTGAGACATTGGTGGTAGGAAATGTGCAGCAATGAAAGGTGTTGAACATTGTATGGCTAAAACTCAATTGTGAACAATTTTGTAATTGTTTAAAAAAACAACTATATAAACAACCTTGCAAACATGGTGTTTATTTTTTTAATTTTTAAAGGCTTTATTAAAATTTTTGTACTCTATCCAAAACAAAACAAAACAACATATCAAACACTTTTTTAGGGAACTGTTACTGTTCCCTTTTGCAAAGAAGAAAATGGTTTGAACATACCAAGCAATTTGCCTGAAGTCACTTAGCAGCTACTAATAATAAATAGAGCCAGGATCTAAAGTCATTAAGACACAAAGTCAACTCCAGCTCAACTCTCACAACTCAGGCCTTGCAGAGACAAAAAAGTCTGGGTCTGAGAGGTGGGATTAGCTGCAGAAGAGGGCTTTGTTTGAGAATATATATTTAAAAAATAAATCACAGTAAACAAATACATAACGGCAAAAATTGTAAGTGACATGAATATTCATAATTACATTAAATAAAAAATAACTAATTTAACATAATTAGTTAATAAATTAATCATATAACAATATATTATGTAACTATTATTTTTATATTTATTTAAGCACCATGATTACAAGCATGTTTGTAGTTGGGTTTCAGTTATAAACAGAACACTCCCCATCACCAGTGCAACATTCCCACCACCAATTCACCCCCTCACCCCCACCCCCTCACCCGGCCTGTATTTGCAATCTGGGTCTATGCTGAGAGAGAGAGAGAGAGAGAGAGAGAGAGAGAGAGAGAGAGAGAGAGAGAGAGAGAGAGAGAGAGAGAGAGAGAGAGGACACCAGTTAAACTGGATCAGAGCCCCCGCTCAACTTTCTTACCCCCTTTTAAGCACCTCTCTGAAAGCCTCTATCCAAATACCATAACATTATGAGGTATTGGGAGGCCACAACAGAATTTGAGGAGAACACACTTTGGCTCCATAATCTTCCTGAGAAGCAGATTCTTGGACTGTTTGGACATCATCATGGGCACCTTGTAGGGCACTGGGTCCAAAGGTGGTGGTGGTGGTGACATGCTTGACACAGCATTGACTCAGACAAGCTCTTTCTTTTTTTGGGTGGTGGTGGTTTGGGTCACACCCGGTAGCGCTCAAAGGTTACTCCTGTCTCTACGCTCAGAAATTGTTCTTGGCAAGCTCAGGGAACTATATGGGATGCCGGGATTCAAACCACAGTCCTTAAGTCTTTTTGTATGCAAGGCCAACATTTTACCTCCATGCTATCTCTCCGGATCAGACAAGCTCTTTCTAAGCTCAGTTAGTGCCACCACTGAGTCCTAGCATGGGCCCTGATGCCACTGACTCTGTGTCCCTTTAACAACACACACTATTATCTTTCACCTTGGGTTAAGTAGGGCCCCAGGCAGAAGAAAGAGACTCAGTCACATTTTTGCTTTGGCAAAAACAGGGAGACAGAGTCAGAAAGAGAGTACAGGGATTAAACACTGACCTCCATCCACCAGATTCTGGTTCTATGCCTGAAACTCCATATAGTCCCCAGATCCCTGCCAGGTCTGACGACAGAGCCAGAAAAAAGCTTTGATTGCAGCCCCCAAATACAAACAACCACCCTCAAAGGTAGGCAAATATAAACTTGATGCTAACATCTCTTGTCCCAATCATCCAGGTTTCAGTTCTAATCATTGATAATAATGGTGATTACAGTGGATGGAAGGTAGGCCAGACATGAAGCTACAGTCTACCAATGTTGTTATATAGATGGCAAATTATTTAATCTTCAAGGAACTGTTATTATTGTTTCTCAACTGCTCAGAGAAAGAACATGCACAAATTTAAGTAATTTACTCTATCACTGCAATCAGCAATCATGCCCAGAAGATATCTGTGGCCATCCCAAAAACTTCTAAAGATGTACAGGCACATAAATAAAAATAAAGTTATTTCTATAATAAAGAGGTATGGTTAGAAAGAAGATAGGACAGTGGCTGCCTTGATTTCATTTATAACTTCCTATTTCTTCAATAGTAAAATTATATTATTTTTCTGTGAGAGGGACAGTCCTAACCAAGCTATACAGTGCTGAGAATCTAACTTCAGACCTCACACTTACCAAGACATGCTCTACCAATGCACTATATTTCTGCCCCCAAATTCTTATTTTTTTTCCTTTTTATTTTATGTTATTTCGGTTTCTGGGCCACACTTGGCAGTGTTCAGGAGTTACTTTGAGCTCTGCACTCAGAAATCAATCCTGACAGCCTAGAGATCATATGGGATGCTGGGGATCCAAACTGGGTCGGTTCCGGATCTGTCCTGGGTTGGCAGTATGCAAGACAAATGGCCCCACTCGCTGAGCTATTGCTCCAGGCCCCTTTATTTTTTCATTTTTAAACTTAATATTATTCCCATTGTGTTTATTTACTAGAGTACTTATCAGCTCACAGGTTAGGTAACATCTTATTTTACCTAAAACAAAAGGTATCTCTGGTTTCTTTGTATGTTTGCTTACAACTTGGATTTACCCCCAAACAGAGATTGTCTTATTTGTAAACCTGGGTGGGACTGGATCAGGACAGTTTGAGCTATCTGTCCTTACTGCCCTACCCAGGGTGGTCTCTGTATTTAATAAAAATGGCAGTTCTGGCAAGCAGCATGGTGGAGATATAAGGTAGAAGATTGCCAGGTTATATGAGTTTCACCCTCAGCCTGGTCTGAATTATTTCATCGCAACCCTGAGTCAAAATCATTTATCTGGGCTTGAAGATATGGAGCATGAGGTGATTTTAGATTCACATATCACCTCCAGAGTATAATAATATTAAGAGTTGTTCTATTTTACTAGACCTGGGTTTTTTTTTTTTTTTTAAGCCTACAGCACCCGGTTTTCCCAGGCGGTCTCCCATACAAGTACTAACCAAGTCTCACCCTGCTTAGCTTCCAAGATCAGACGGGATAGGGAGCTTTCAGGGTGGTATGGCCATAGACTAGACCTGGGATTTTTAAGAGCAAGTATCCACCTGCCTCTTACAACTCTGTCTGCCTCAATATAATATGTTGAGGTTTTTTTTTCTTTTAATTTTTATGTCTTTATTTCAGAAGAGAGAGGTAGAGAGGTAGCTTGGTAGTGGAATGTATGCTTTCCCCTTGATGGGTTCCAACCCCAACACCACAACAAATAAATAATTCCTAATGTGATGCTGTATCAAATAATTCTTGGAATAATATGTTATAAGCCCTGGATCCCTCAAGTTCTCCAGGGTGGGAAGGATGTCTTGAATGTAAAGAGTTGTGGGCAGAGCCACAGATTAAATTTTTATTTTTCTGTGCTGTCAAATGTTTTATTCTCAAAGTACAAGAAAATCCTAACCTCCTCATAACCACTCTTCCCCACTAATTTCAAAGTTGTTCCTGGAAAAAAAAAGTTTTCAAAAGGACAATAGGACAATCCTTCCCTTTGTAAATCATTTCTCTTTCTGGTATTCACTGAAAGAATCATCTTTTTCATAAATAATTTCTGACCTTTTTGCCTTTAACCTTAGACAGATTTTTATTTTGTGACTACTTAATATAAAACATATTAGAATCATAATTAAGTCGTCTCTATCTCTGTTCTTTCATTCATGACTCCCTTACATATGCGACTTTATAGAGATTTTACTCACAGACTGGACTTGGAAACTACATGTTCTACAACTGGTTAGAGAGCTCTTCCTAGCAAAAGGTTTCCAGTGTTATGCGACTCTGATGTGTCAGCCACAACTGCTGGGCTAAGTATGAGGCATCTACTCCAGGCAGGGCATCAGGAGACTTGGACATGGCTTAATCAGTTGAGAAGCTTCATGTTAAATATGTTAAATATTCATGTTAAATATCTAGTCCAATCATCTTTAAAACAAGACACAAAATACTCAACCACAGGAAAGAACCACAGAAACAGCAATTGGGATATTGGGGAGAGGGGACAGAAACAGAAGGAGCCTTGAGCAGGAAGTCTTGCTAAAAACAATGGTTTCGCCTTCTCAGAGACTATACTCCAGTACCACAGTCACTGTGGTCTCCTAAGTGATTCTCCCATTCTTGTTCTCAGGAAGTTCTCAATGTATGGGCACTGGATGCTGAGACAATTTGTTTTCCTGACTTTCTGTACTTACACATGCCACTTTCAGCAATGCAATCGCTATCCTTTGGACTAGAGCAAAAAGGCCAGAAAGAACGTGTGCTAGCAAAGATGTAGAGAAAGAACTTCATTCAATATTGGTGGGAATATAAATTGTCCCAGCATCTATAGAAAACAGTGTTGAAATGTCTCAAAAATTTTTTTAGGACCAGATCAATGGTGCAAGTGGTAGGGCATCTGCACGTGCTAACCTAGGACGAACCTCAGTTTGCTCCCTGGCCATCCAATATGGTCCCCCAAGGCAGGAACAATTTCTTAGCGCATAGCCAGGAGTAATCCCTGAGCATCACCGGGTGTGGCCCCCAAAAACAATAAAAACAAAAACATGTTTTAAAGTAATTACCTACCAACTATAGTTACCAATCATTTCCCTATGTATTGTCCCCCTCAAGAATGCAATCAAAAAGAGACCTGTACCTGTATGTCCACTGCAGTATGAACCATGATCACTAAGATTTGGAAATAGGCCCTACTGTCAAATGTCAGATGTAAATAAAGAACAGGTGATACACATCATGAAGAGATCCTCGAATCACTGTCTAAAATACAGTTCAGAATCTTCTTTTCTGTGCCTCCTCTTGCTCATGTCTTGCCTATGTTTTTTTTTTTGGTTTTTATATCTGCAATTTGATTTCTCCTAATATCTTGCTAAAGCCTGTATATACATTTTACAGATCCTATCAATTCCTCTTCACAATACAGTATCAGAATAGTTTCTTCTCACATTCCTTCATTCTTAGCAGGCATGACTAACACGTTCCACACTTATAAAGTAAAATTAAAGGCAAGTAAGTTTTTTTACTGGTTTAGCTGAAGATTTTACATATATTATCTCATTTTATTATCATTTAACTACTAAGCAAAACTTTATCTATTGGTTTTTCCCATTTTACAGATGAAAAACCTGCGGTCCAGACAGAGGTGGAGAAATCCCCTGACTCGACTTCCTCTAGCCCTCTAATATTTCTCTCAAGATTGGGAGAGAACTGGAAAATGCTTCAGCCTCCCACCTGCACTTGGGGCCTTGCCCTTAGCAAGGTGAGCATGCACTTCACAGAAGGACAGAGCCAGAGGAACTCTTCTTCAGTATGGCATATATGTGTCACACCATAATGCAAGCATGACAACGGGGAAACAACACAGACCTTCACCATGCTGAGAGAATGAAGATGGTAGCTCTGATGAC
The DNA here is from genome assembly GCF_024139225.1 of Suncus etruscus. Taxonomy (NCBI): domain Eukaryota; kingdom Metazoa; phylum Chordata; class Mammalia; order Eulipotyphla; family Soricidae; genus Suncus; species Suncus etruscus. The sequence continues at coordinate 48,484,503 of NC_064858.1, read as the reverse complement.
CTGACAAGTACCAAGCACCTAATAAGAACTTTAGAGAAGAAATATGTAGAATGTTTAAAGAACTCAAAGAAATTACGGAAGGAACTGAGCAAACCACAACCAAGACTGAAAAAGATATGAAAGTAGAAATGAGAACTCTTCAAACTGAAATATCAGAGCTGAAAAACTTGGTAGGTAAAATAAAAAAAAATTCACTAGAAGACCTCACCAACAAAAATACAGTGGCTGAGGACAGAATTATTGAGCTGAAAGATGAGCTGCCTAATAAATCCATACAACAGAAGAGGATGGAAAAGAGCCCTAAAATAAATGACCAGATGATGGAAAAAAAAATCCTCAAAGAATATGAATAGATGAAATAGAATTCTGGGATAAACTCAATAGAAACAACATAAAATCATTGGAATCCCAGAGGCCCAGGAAGAAAATACACATGAAAAATTAAAAGTCAAGGACATCATTACAGAGAAGTTTTCAGAGCAATCCAACCCTGGATGTCCAAAGAGTACCAAAGAAAAGCACCCCAAGGCACATCATAGTCACAATTATGAATACTATATATAAGGATAAAATGCTGAAAGCAGCAAGATCAAAAATGAAATTACATACAAAGAAGTAGCCTTAAGATTTACAGAAGATTTTTCACAAACAACCTTCAAGGTCTAAAGACAGTGGTGGGATATAGTGGCAAAACTCAATGAAATGGATGCTTTGCCAAGAAAAGAGGGATGTCATTACAGACACCGTGGAAATTTAAAGAATAATCAGGAACTACTTTGAGAATCTCAATGCCAGAAAACAAGCAAAACTGGAAGAAATGGATACATTTTTTTTTTTAGATGGAAGGTTTTTTTGTTCTTTGGATTTTTTTTTTTTTTTTTTTTTTGGTTTTTGGGTCACAACCAGCAGTGCTCAGGGGTCACTCATGGCTTCACTCTCAGAAATTGCTCCTTGCAGGCTCGGGGGACCATATGGGATGCAGGGATTTGAACCACCATCCTTCTGCAGGAAAGGCAAATGCCTTATCTCCATGCTATCTCTTCGGCCCCATGGATACATTTTTTAATTCCTACAATCTTTGATTGTTGAACCAAGATGATCTAGAATACCTAGTCAGACCTAAACAGACCTATCACTATTGAGGAATTTGAAAGAGTAATCAAAATAGCTTCCCCCAAACAGAAACCCAGGTCCAGATGAATTGACGAGTAAATTTTTTCAAATCTTAAAGAGGATCTACTGTCAATCCTCTTCAAGCTCTTCCAGGAAATTAAAGAAACAGAAAAACTCCCAAATAGTTTCTATAAAGCTGATATCACCATGATACCCTAATACCAATGCAGACAAACACACCACAAAAAAGAGAATTATAGGCCCATATCCTTTATGAACATGGATGCAAAGATCCTCAACAAAATATTAGTAAACAGAATCTAACAACTCATCAAGAATCTTATATACCATGACCAAAAAATAAATTCTTTCCAGGGATGCAAGGATGGTTTGACATATGCAAGTCAATAAATATAATAAACCGCATCAGCAAAAGAAAAAAATCAAAACTACATGATCATATCAATAGGCACTGAGAAAGCATTTAACAAGTTCCAGCACCCATTCATGATAAAAACTCTCGATAAGATAGGAATTGAAAGAACTTTCCTCAATATGATCAAAGTTTTTTTTTTAATCACAAACCCATTGTAAACATTATACTCAATGATGAAAACCTAAAAGTCTTTTCACTAAGATCTGGCACAAGATCTTACTGTAGCAATTATACAAGAAAAAGACATCAAGGTCAAATACACAAGAAAGGAAGAAGTGAAGCTTTCACTGTTTGCAGGTGACATGGTACTATATTTATAAAATACTAAAGACTTCAGAAAAAAAAATCTCTTAGAAACAATAAACTTGTATAGTAAAGTGGCAGGCTACAAAGCTAACACACACACACACACACACATACACACACACACACACACACACACACACCCCTGATTTTCCTGAACAAAAATAATGTAAGAGAAGAAAAATATATTTAAAAAACAATCCCATTTACAATTTTGCCTCAGAAAATCAAATACATTGGAGTCAACCTAACTAAAGAGGTGAAAGAACTGTATAATGAAAACTACAAATCACTGCTTCAAAAAATAAAAGAGAAGGAAATAGAGAGAAAAGGAAATAAAAACATATACCTTGCTCATGGATTGGTAAGAATTGCATCATTAAAATGTCAACATATCCTAAAGCATTGTACAGAATCCCTATCAAAATTTCTATGACATTTTTCAAAGAAGTGGATCAGACACTCCTGAAGTTCATATGAAGAAATAAATGACAACAAATAGTTAAAGAAATTATTGCCAAAAATAAAAACAGCAACATAAAAAACTCAAATGATTGGAGAAATCACTTTCCCCAACTTTAAACTGTACTATAAGGCAGCAGTCATTAAAACAGCATGGTATTGGAATAAAGACAGGCCCTCAGATCAGTGGAATAGACTTAAATATCCAGAGATGGACCCACAGGTTATGGATAATTAATTTTTTATAAAGGAGCAAGAAATGCAAAGTGGAATAAGGAAAACTCTTTAACAAGTGGTGTTAGGAAAACTGGTCAACTACATGCAATAAAAATAAACTCAGACCTCTCTTTAACACCATCCACAAAGGTCAAATAAAAATAGATTAAAAACCTTGATATCAGACTTGAAACCATAGGTACACAGTGGAAAACATTGGCAGAACACTCATGGCATTGAAATTAAAGTCATCTTCAAGGCTGAAACACCACTGGCCAACCAAGTGGAAGCATAGATAAACAAATGGGACTACATTTCTGCATTTCAAAGGAAATAGTGACTAAGATAAACAAAGGCTACCCACCGAATGGGAGAAACTTTTCACCCAATAACCATCAGAGACTAATATCTAAGATAAGGGATAATATCTAAGACATACAAAACACTGATTGAACTTTACAAGAAAAAAATCTAGCCCCATTAAAAAAAAATGGGGAGAAGAAATAAACAGATATTATTTCCTCAAAGAAGAAATACACATGTCCAAAAGGCACATGAAAAAATGCTCAACATTACTAATCATTAGGGAGATGCAAATCAAAACAACAATGAGATATCATCTCATGCCACAGAGACTGTAACACATCACAAAAAAAAAAATAAAATAAAATAAAAAATAACCCCAAGAACAACCAGTACTGGAATGCTGGTGAAAATGCAGGCTGCTCCAGCCTTTTGGGAAAACAATATGAACATTTCTTAGAAAGTTAGAAATTGAGCTTCCATATAGTCCAGCAATACCACTCCTAGGGATGTATCCCAGGAACACAAAGATACAACATAAAAATGCTCTCTGTACTCCTATACTCAGTACAGCACTATTATAGGTTCAGACTGAGATATTCAGCTCCAGGGAAATGAAGAGAAGAGAAAATTATATAATAAGGATGGGAAAGAAGTAAGAAGGCAAAAAATAGAGGTTTTTAAGCAGGAAGAAAGACAAAGTTCTTGGTATAAGGATGAGGCTCAAATGGTAGAGCACTTGTTAGAGGTTCTGGATTGGATCCCTGGCACCAAAAAAAGCTAAACAGCAAAGTTTTTAAAGATAATAAGGTCCTCAAGACTCCATAGTGATGTCTTTTTTACTTTCTCCACCTTGTCTCCCACCATTCTTCACCTCGGTCACATGCATGTTCTGACACTCTTCTGTCCAGGGCCTTTGCACCTCCTTTTCCTCTTCTTAGAAAACTTTTTCTTCAGAGTTCCTGCATTCTTGGGATGTCTGCTCAGCAGATCTTCCCAGTTATCCTATTTAAAACTGCATCACACATATAAACAGTCATACCTGATTCCCTGGAAAATAAAAATATGTGAGTTGTGAGATTACCTCATACACGTGTTTCTAATCCCTTAGAAGTATGGGTCTGAAGAAGCAGAAAAGCCAGGTGGGCTTTTACATGTCAAAGGAAGAGGATTAGGGAAGGAGGAAGTTGGAGGAACACCTTTGTTTAGGGTTGTTAGTCTCATCTTACAATTCCCCTCCCAAGTTCTTTCTCTATGGCCCATACTGACTCCAAATATATTATCACAATATTATTTTTTCTGGTTATTTATCTACCCCCATTCCCCACTTGAATGTGAATTCTGTAAAGATAGTGGGTTTGTCTGTTTCACTTGCGAACATAACCCCAGGGCTCAAAAGTGCCTAGTAAAAAGTAAATAATAAATATTTATTGATCAAAGATGTCTCAATTCAAATAGATGCATAACTATAATGAACAAGCAAAGAATTTTATTTCTGGTTGATATGTGCACAACACAGTTCAAGTCTTGCATGTATGAGACCTCAGATTTTGGAGGAGAAGATGGAGGAGGAGGATGATAAATAAAGAAGGAAAGAGGAGAAAGTGGAGGAAGAAGAGGGAAGTAAAGGAGAAGAGGAAAGGAGAAGGAAGAAAAGGAAAAGGGAAAAGGAAGGAGAAGAAATAGGAGGGAGAATAAAAAAGGAGGAGAAGGATGAGAAAGTGAAGGCAAGGAATGAGGAAGAGAAAAAGGAGAAGAAAAAGAGGAGAAGCAATAAAGTTGCTACAGTTATTCTTAATTTAGATTTCAAATTGAGCTTGGCCTTAGAGATAGAGACCACCAGGACTCTGAAAAGAGAAAAATATGTGTGTACCCTCTCCACCCATCCTCACACATTTCTCTGTGGCATTGAGGACCAAGTGCCTATTCTGATCAGTGAACTGTGAATATAGACCATGTTATATGTTAATGTTAGACCAAGATATCTACTTCCACCTTCCCATTTGACTCACTTTGTGTTGAAGCAGCCTGTAACCCCAAGCAAATACAGGGGAAAGTGTTCTCTAGACTTTTAGAGGGAGAAATAAACCTTTATAGAGAAAAATTATTGCAATTTTGGGCCTTATTTATTACTAGACTAACCCAGCGCAGCTAGATAATAATGACAAAAGTCATCAATATTAACAAGGAGAGAGAACTCAGAAAAAAAAGGAATTGTCTGAACAATTCTATTGTGGAGGATAAGTATTTGGCAGACTTGAGGAAGAAGCTGTACCTTGTTTACAAGGGTAATATGTAAAAATCTGCTGCCACAATGTTCCAGCTGTGAATAATAAAAGTTTTTAAATGACCATATAACAGTGTAGAGACAAGAAAGAGAATTACAAGTCTGGCCTACGGACTCAGTGTCTCTGAGCTTGAAATTTAGATTCCCCTCCTCCTTAATTAGCCCTCTGTATCTTAGTTCCCTGCTATGTAATTAAGTATAAAAACTAACTGCTTTCATAAAATTATTGGAAAACTAGATGAAATAAAGGAAGTACAAGGTTATAAGTGCTTGACACTTTCAAATTTATCAGATCTTCCCAGCTCCATAAACTAGGTACTATTGCTATTCTCATTTTCTAGATAACGAAACAGATTTCCACAGAGATTAACTTAATGAAGGCCATAGAGCCCATGAGTAACGAAACAGAACTACTCATGAGAATTTGAACCTTGTAGTCCAACTGGATGGATGCAGAGAAATCCTGAGCTGAGAGATAGGCCAGAGATAAATTTCAGTTCCCACTAACTGACTGTCTTGGAGAAAATATTTTATAGTGACAATTTCTTTTTAAGGGAACAACATGAAGAATAATAATACCTGTATGAGGTAGTTGTTTGAGGGTCCGTTAGGATAAGGTATATAACAGACCACAGGTCTGATCCACATTTGACACCCAGTCATGTTAGCCATTGTTGTGATGCTAATGTCTTAACAGATCAGACTGAGTTTGAGTCAGGAGTAGAATTGTAGATGAGGGACATTTGGTTAGTCTCTTCTGCCCCTATATAGTACAACCCATGTAACTAAAGATAATGCTTTCCACTTCCTCAGGAAAAATACAAGCTGGCTAGCTCAGCAAAGGTGCCTTCTCTCTTTACCCCACCCAAACCCTCACCACCATGCTTCCTCTCTGACTTCCAAAATGGGAGCTAACCAAAATGTATCTCATTTAGCTTAGGCCAATGTAGTTCCCATTTATGGATCAAAAAGCAAGTGTTTCATGATTCAGGAAATGCTTATTGTCTATATTCATACTCTGTTTCTCACCACTCTGAGGCAAAAGAAGTGAGAAGAAGCATTTTCTAAACCAGAATTAACAACAAAAGTTCTATAAGATCATGGGGACCAGCTCCATTTTATTGTTTAGGATCTAACTCTTTGAAAATTCTTATCCTCAAATGAAAGTGGTGAGGGAGGGCAGAAGGAGACACTGACTAGAGGTTGGGAAGCTTTAGACATCAACCAAAACCTCGAGTGAGTTAGATTTAGATAGCTTTGGGACTCATTTTTCCCTAATGGCGACTATGATTTTATCAGTCAGAGAAAAGTATAACAGAAGATGCAGGAAGGATGAGTCAATAAAATAAAGGAAAAGTGAGGCTTGCTATTTTATTGACTGTGGATGGGTCATAATTTATCAGATTATTTTAGGTTCTTTGGTAACGTTCATTTTTCTTATTTTTCCTCAGTATTTTCTGCTCCTCTTTTACCCACAACTCCTTTTTGGAGGACAGGGGCACATCCAGCTATGGACAGGGATTTATCTTGACTTTTAGCACAGGGATCACTCATGGCAGTGTTCAAGGACCATATGTGATACTTGAAATCAAACCGAGTTCAGCCAGGAGAAAACCTTACCCACTGTCCTATGTCTCCAGCCCAGCCCCTAACTTGTTGGGTTACTGGTCCCACCCTAATCAATAATAATAATAATAATAATAATAATAATAATAATAATAATAATAATAATTCCACCCTAGGATGTGGTTTGGTGATGGGAGTATTGGATTATCCCCTACTTGGATTCCTCTCCCACCTTAGGGTGTGGCCAGGGGTCTGAGGAAGGCAGGTGTTCATTCTTCAGGTTTCCTTCACTAAGCTGCTTCCTTCTTAGGAGCTGAAGGCTTGTGTGGTGGGATTCCTGGCTTGAGTGCTGAATTTCCTGAACCCATTAGTGTACCTTTTCACTCTGTGGATATTTCCTACATCAATGTTTGCTTCTAGACTCGTGTCTCACCAGATTCTTGATTTGGAGCCTGGGGCTCCAATCAGACTAACTCTCCTCGCCCCCCCCCTTTCTTTTCCCCCCACTCTCCTTTTTAAGGTCTGCCTCCCTCCTTCACTGCCTTCCTTTACTCACTTAACTGCTATGGGTTCTCTCATATGTATCAATATTCCCTATTAATTTAACAATTATCATAGTTAAAACTTATCCTCCAAATAGAGCAGCATACTTAATAAAAGCATCTCACACCCAAGTAAAATTAAAGTTCAGATAAACAATAAAGAGTAATTGGGAAGTTCTTATACCAAAGAGAATTAATTGTGTTTTCTCTGATATTTAAATAGTGGGGGGGGGATGAGAAGGGTGTCCAGTGGTAGTGAGCAGCTTTCCCTCCAACTCATTGGAGCTCAGAGCTGGCCTTCACATGATGACCACTTTGTGAGGCAGAAACCCCGGGAAACACAATCTCCCCTATACCTGTCCAGTGATCAGCTCTGAGATTCTATCATCTTTGAAAAGAAGTGAATCACGTTCCTGGAATACCCTGGCCAGGAGAGACACTTTGGTATCTTGCTTTGATTGTGGCCATATCTTCCAGAACCCTTTCTTTGGATGCAACTGACTTTCATTTTCTTTTTAAATAAATAACTGTATGTATGTATGTATATATGTATGTATGTATGGATGTATTTTAGATTTTAGGCCACACCTGGCAGCGCTCAGGGAATACTCCTGGCTCTGAGCTCAGTATTCACTCCTGTCAGGCTCCGGAGACTATTTTGGGATTCCGGTAATTTGGGATTCCAGGAATCGAACCCAGGTTTGTCCTGGGTCGGCCTTGTGCAAAGCAATTGCCTTCCCGATATGCTATCTCTCCAGGCCTCAACTGGCTTTCTTAGACAACTCCCCCCATACACTAGCCACTGCAGAGGCTGAAGGGGGTGGGGTCATCTGTCACCTTTCAACAGGCAGGCCACGTATCTGTGAGGAATAAGACTGGCCAGAAGTAAAAGAAAAATGAATATTTTTTTTTTACTTCTTTAAGAGCCCATCTTTGGGGTAACAGCAAACAACAAAGTGGGAAACCTTCCATATTGCTTGGCTTCAATCCGCAGCATCCCATAAAGTTTCCCTAGCACCACAGGACTGATTCCTGAGTGCGGACCCAGGACTAACCATTGAGCATCTCTGATTGTGACCCACAAACCATAAATAAAAAAACCCACACCCCAATAAACCAAGAGCACGGCTTTGCCTCTTTCTCTTCAAAGTGGTTGAGGAATGGTGTGTCAGAGTGTGGAGAGCAGAGGCCTCCCACCACTACACACACCCACTTTTCTTTGTTTGTTTGTTTGGGGCCACATCTGGCTGCAGAGCTCAGGGGTTATTCCTGGTGGGCAGGATTGTACACAGGTAGGCCGAGAGTAAGGCAAAATACCCAACCCACTGTGCTATCGTTCCGTGCCCCCACCCCCGCCTACTGTCCCCCCATCTCTTTTTTTGTGTGTGTTTTTTTTGCGGGGGGGGGGGGAGCACACCTGGCAGAGCTCAGGGGTTACACTCCTAGAGTAACACTATAGTACACTCTGCGCTCAGAAATCGCTCTTGGCAGGCACAGGGGATCATATGTGATGCTGGGAATCGAACCCACATCCGTCCAAGGTTGGCTGCGTGCAAGGCAAAAGTCCTACCGCTGTGCTATCGCTCTGCCTTCCTCCCCCACTCTTCACTCTTCCCCTCTTTAATGTTGGGCTCCGTTTGGAAACATAACTTTTAGGGAGATTGGATCTCCCTTAACAATGATTATTTCTCAGCTTTCCTGTCTGCAGCGGCTCACTGCAAGACACCTCCACTTCTCCACCACAATGAGAAGGGCATGTTCAGAAGGGCATGTTCCTCCCTGGGAAAGCCAGGGGGAGCTGCTTTATTTAGTCCAGGCCGGGCTTTCTGCTCTCCTTGCTGGAGGCCTGCCATTCGGACTGAGTGGATTTCCAAGAAAGCAGTTGACAGCCCCTGCCGTGCTGTTCCTGGAAATGTTCAATAGGCGTCTTCTGGCCCTCGCCCCGCGGACTGCAGCAAAGGAAGGGGAGACCGTGTGCTTATTCCCAGGTGCCACTGAGCGACAGCCGCCCCCCCCCTCCCCCACGACCGCAGGGCCGCAACCTCTGCCCAGCCGGCTTCTTCCCAAGGCTGCAGCTGCCAACTGTACACAGGCGCCTAGGACTATAAATTAGATAACACATTAGCCCTGTCCAGGTAGGCCCGCAGTAAACTAAACCCCTGCAGGGGACACTTGGCCACAGCCATGGAGCGTTCTGGAAAGTGGCTTTAACTCTTGCTTGCCAAGCCTGCTGCTGGACAGAGAAGCTGAGGGAATGCCCAGAGGTAATATTTTCCTGGGTCACAGAGCCCAGTCTGGATGCCTGGCTGGGCCCCAGTACTGAACATTTGGGGCCCAGAAATTTAGGGGGTGTGCAGCCGGGGTGAGATGATGTTAGCAGGACCCTGACCTCCAAGTTCCAGATAGCAGAAGATGTGTGGGAGAAGAGGTCGGCCTTCAGGGAGTGAGAGATACCAGAGACACAGGACCTCAGAGTTGGTCTCCCCCTGGAGTGATGGGCAAGTTCAAGGTTCCTTGGGGGCCTCAATTGTGACATTTCTTACAAGTGGAGCAAAAGAAGGAGAAATCAAGGGTGTGGGAATGACAGCTGGGGTACACTTGGGAGCATGGCTGTGGAAGACTGGCCCCCACCTATCGCAAAGGGCCTGCCCAGAGTACAGGAGAAGTTAACTGAATACTTCTACCCCTCCAGTGAAAACCAGCAGCTGCTTTTAAAAGCTTTTTTCTCCCGAATTCAAATCAGATTAAGTGTGCTGCTGTTGGCTGAGGTTAATGACCAACATTGTTTTCTCTTGTTTTCCCTGAAAGAGGCTTTGTATTATTATTTTTTTTAAATCAATATCCTAGGAATTGGGTTCTCCAGGAAACAACAGAAAGTAGGAAAGGGGGGTGGGAGAGTGTGTGGGGGAAAGATGTGTCTATTTTCTTTACAGAATCATTTTCTTTCTGATGAGTTTCTAAAAACCCAGATCCATGACAGCCCACAGCCCCACAGAAACCTGCTGTTGCTTTAAATGGGTTTCATCTGTTACATAATTTCCGGGCTGGCTCCCCAACCTGCCCCCAACCCACCACCTCCTTGCCAGCTTTCAAGGAACTGCAAAGAAATCTTGCAAGACTTAATATTTCTCCTGTTTACAGTGGCAGAAAAACACAAAAGGAATAACCGGAGCTCCTCGAAAGTGAAAAAGAAAGTGTCTCCTTCTCAAGTACACAATGACATGTGTGCCCCCACCCCCCAATTTGAGGCCCTGCTTTAGCTGCAAAAGGCAGGGAGCTCTCCAGGGGGGACTGTGTTCCCTGTAAGATCCAAGGCCACATTTGCTTTGAGAAACAGGACGCTGTGATTAATCAGAGAAAACAAAAACAGTTCCCTCTTCCATAATGAGCTCATCAAGGGTTTTTCTAGGAAAAGCCTTGATCTAGCGTTCCTTGCGTTTCCCTAAAGGCTAATTGTCGGGGGCGGGAGCTGGGAGCAGAGCTAGGAGGTAGCCTGGAAGTTGATTCCCAATAGTCTCTTCCCAGAAAAAGGCTCCATTATACTGACTTGTTCAATTTAGGAACATTCACTAACTTTCAAGGTGCTGGTAGGGACCTCAAATTGTTTCTTCTGAGGCCTCCTTGTTCTTTACTCCTGACCAAGTGCTCCTACATAATCTTTGTGATCCAACAGGCCCCCCCCCCCCCCCAGAAGGCTACTCCGTGGCAAAACCTCCTCCCTGTACTTATCAAAATGAGGAAGACCCTCTCATTTTGATTCTAGCTACAGAAAAGGCAGGGCTGGAAGAAGCCAGTGAGGCATTGCCATAGCACATTGCTTTGCTTGTAGCCAACTTGAGACAGAACTGGGTTCAATCCCCATTATCCCTGAAGGTTGCCAGGAGTGGTCCCAAAAATTAAAATTAAAAGCAAAGTTAAAAGACAAACTTGGTGATGGGAATTCCCCAGATTCAATGTTAATATGTACCTAAAATACTACTGTGAAAGATATGTAAGCCAATATCGTCAAAATAAAAATTATATATATAAAAAAAGTAAAAGAACAAATTAGCTCAGCAATCACTAGAAGACCAAGTACAGTATTATGTGCAGTGACACATAGCTAAGATTGGATCCCAGGACCTGCCAGGGAGCCTTTAAGAATTGTTATACTAAATCTTTATACTAATCTATATTTATACTAAATATATATATTTTATATATAAATATATATATACTAAATATATTTATACTAAAGGGCTTTCATCTCATAGATCATCTCATATAAATATATTTATACTAAAGGGCCTTCATCTCATAGATCAAGTTTTATTTCTCTAGCTGGGGAGAAGTCAATGAGCAGTCACCTCATGGCTTTTTCTTGTGCTTTGTGTCCAGAGAGGAGTGAGAAAGAGCCATGTCTGCAGGCCACATTGCCCACCAAGGGGATACTGTCAGCTGTGACTCAAACTGGCTTCTCTGATGCACTGAGCTCCCCAAGGTTTTTCTCTGATTTGGGAGCCCCAACTCATGCCTGCAGACCAGCAGTTCCATATCCTATGCCCATGTTTCTCCAAGGCTTTCAAGGAGAGATGCTTCTAGAGAAAATATTTTCTCTTTCAAGCATGAGCTGATTCCATCTCTATACCTTTCATAGCACAACCAAGGGAGAAAGCTGTTCTAAAGTGGGGGGGGGCTACTAATCACATCTGGCCCCCTGAATGTTGGTCTGTGGCTGACCTTACTGAGGGACAAAGAAGTGCTTGGAATGTTGGTATTGCGCAAGACATGAGAACAGACCCTAATCTGTGTTTCTCAACATTTCCCTGACCTTGGCCTTTTTCCATCCTTGCTTTCTTCCCCCACCCTCCCAGAGCGACCAATTAGACCCTAAACTCATGCTGTTCCACCTACTCCCCACCAGTTAGGCAATTTCCACTTATGGAAATTATCCTTAGAGCATACGGGGGTGTGGGGAGAACTACAGAGGCTCAGAGGTCTTTAGGTTGAGAAATGCTGCCCTAAATCAAACTAACATTTATTGTCATGGAAGCCTAGCTAGAGAAAGTACAGCAGGTAAGGCACTTGTCTTCATGCAACTTCATGAATTGGGTTTGATCTCCAACATACCACATGGTTCCCCCAGCACTATCAGGAGGGATTCCTGAGCATAGAGCCAGGAGGAGTAAGCCGAGTAAGAGTAAGGCTGGCAATGGCCCCAGAACAAAAACAAAAGGCTTTATCTATTGATCTATTGATGGACAGTTTTATAAACCCATGTTATCTCAATAGCCATTATGTTTTATTCTTTTAAGGATAAAGGAAGTACCCAGAATATGAAAGAAAGAATATGATTTCTGTAAAGAGTTACCACTTGCCTTTGAAAAATATTCATACCTCCTTTTTTTGGAGAGAGATTGATTTACTTGTTAGGGACTATTTTGCTCTGTTTTTGATTTGTGATGCAAATAGGCTGCTCAGTCAACATCCAACTGCTTCACCTCCCATCAGACAGGGGAGGAAGGCTGAGGTGGATTGCAGGCAGCTTTTCACATAGCAAAACCAGAAACTGGACAGGGAACCCAAGGCCAGGATGGGGCTAGTGCAACACTTGCCCCAAACACAACATTTAAAAGGATACCCCCAAGCTCAGCTATTGGGGGCTAAAATAAAAAAAAGAGAAAAAGGGTGGATAGTCATGAGGCATTTCAGCCCAGATTGCTGGTGCCTAGAAACTTTTCCAGAAACTGATGACGCAAGTCCTGGAACCACTTTATCCCAGAAGACTCTTCCCTTGAGAAAACTGATTACAAAGATGTTCATCCCCGTATTCTAAGGTTCTTGGATAGATAAAAATCTAGCCCAGACAGACAGATTGAGGTAGATAAGCATTTGACCAAAGAACATTGTTTTTCTCCTTCTGATGATTACTTATTCTTTTTTGTTTGTTGTTTTGTTTCTGTTGTTTTGGGGCCACACCCAGCAGCACTCAGGGGTTACTCCTGGCTCTGCACTCAGAAATTGCTCCTGGCAGGCACTGGGACCTTATGGGATGCCACGGATTGAACCCTGTTCAGCCCCATCCAAGGCAAACACCCTACCTGCTGTGCTATTGTTTCAGCTCCCAATTCCTTGTTCTAACTAATAAATATTTTACAGGAGGATAGTTGAGGCTCTCACTCTACAGGCTATAAGCCTCCTGGTCCCATGTTTTTTTGCTTCCTTATTTCTGTTTCTTTTTTCTTTTTAGTTATTGGCCCACACCCGAAGACAATCAGGAGTTATTCTGTTACTCTGTGCTCAGAAATTACTCTTGACAGGCTCAGGGGACCATATGAGATGTGGAGATTGAATCCAGGTTGGCTGCGTGCAAGGCAAATGCCCTCCCCATTGTGCTATACCGCTCAGACCATTTCTTTTCTTAATCCTCATGGTAGTCCTACTTCAGTTCTGTTTACCCAGGACCAGTCCCAAGTATTCAGTAATAAAGATAATGTTTTGATGCAGTAGTTTAAAAGCAAACTAATACCAAAGAAATATTGTCAATAATATTTCAAAATCAAAACAGGGGCCACACTGATCCCCCAAGTTGTGGCAATAAGGTAGAATCAGAGGCTGAGTCTGCCAGTCAGGGAGGAGAATGTTTCTAGCACCCCAGAAATATGTATACACACCCCTAGGTTATTATCTCCTTTACACAAGAACCCACAAGCTCTTGCCTAGGGACCCAGACCCAGCTCAGAGCTGCCTTCTCTCTAGAAGAAACGAATTCTCTGCCCCTCAAATATTCCAACCTCAGTCCTTCATGACCCCATCCAGGGCTACCAAATGGATAGGTAGAAAGAATCCCGTTTCCTTCATGCAGTCTGGTGTCCCTTTCTATTTATCAACATGAGCCAATTGTCAGCATTAATTAACTGTCAACATTAAACATTAAACAATTGTGAAAATTGCCCGACTTAAAAAAAATCCAGCACCAAATAATACAAGGGTTAAAACACTTGTCTTGCATAAAGCAGAACCTGGTTTGACCTACAGCACCACATATGGACACCAAGCACTCCCAGGAGTAACACCTGAGTACTTAGGAGTAAGCCCAGTGGACCACTAGATGTGACCACTAAAAAAACAAAAATCATTTCTCAGCTTGAACTGAAATAATCATATGATAGAGAATAACCCTGCTTGTTTATTGAGAACAGAATAAATGCTGGGTTCAGTACTCAGCACTTGAGAACTATTTTCTCTTTCAATACTCAAAGCACTCCTGTATTCATTGTGCCCATTTCACAAATGATGGAATTTAGGTTGGTTTTGTCAAATAATGTCAAAGCATTTCCCAAATCACAGAGATATTAAGCAGGTTGGCCAGAAACAAACCCAAGGGAGTCTGAGTTTTGCTTTCTGGATCTCCCACCAAATATAGATCCAAATATAGACTCTGAAAGTATCCTAGCAAGCCTCAAAGTCCCTGGGTCGAGGTCTTAGATGGGTGGTTTCATCACCAGAAGGCTGTCTCTGCCTCAGAGACATAATTCAATCAGAGAAGTCCCCTAATTGCATTCACTTATTAATTTTTGCCTGCAAAAGGTGAGAATGCTGAGAAGTCGCAGGACCTTCCCAGCAATTCACAGCCACAAGCCAACAGTTTCAATAAGAGGACCTAAGGTTGTGGGAGTGCTTGGGTCTTATGGTTCAGGGATACTCAGGCCTTCCTGGTGGAGAAACCAAGAGTTTAATGCCCTGCTCTGCTGTTTAGGGCTGCTGATGCCACCATGAAATGTGAGGTCTTTGGTACACACCCCTTGCTGTAAATGAGCACTGCAAACTTAAGTTTGTAACTCTGGTGAACATACCATAAGTATGTGTGCTCAAAACTAAGCAGCAGAAAAAGCAGAGAATAGAAGGGACATTAACATAGGAGAAAAGAGGGGTGTTCCACCCCTTTGAGCTGCACCCCCAGCCTGCCTTACTCTGTATTAAACTGTAATACCCACATATTCCTCCAGGGAGTCCCTGATGGAACTCTGTAACATCTCTCTGAATTCTATCCCTTTGGCATATCTTTAGTTTTAGGGATTGGCACCGCATCCAGACATCTCAGAAACCTGGAAACCATCCTTAACTGTTTCCCAACTTATTCCATATGTTGAATCTGTATCCAATTTCTATTGATTCAATCCATCCCTTCACAAACTCTTGAATCTGACTCTTATTCTCCTAGTGGTGTGGCCATCAGCCAGCTTCCTCCATCTCAGACCTGAATGACTATAGTTGCCACTAATTTATATTTATTTTAGAGCCATGTCAGTGGTACTCAGGGGCACTCCAAGATCTGTGCTCAGGGGCTGCTCCTGGTGGTGCATGGAGGACATACAGTACCCTGGATGGAAACAGCCTCCTGCACACAAAGAATCATTTATTCCAATAAGTCATGTCTCTGACCCTACAATTGCTATTATTGATTATTATTGCTAATAGCCTTACTCTCATCCTGGGTCTCATGATGCAAGCCACCACATAGATCATTTGAAGCATATTTATGCTGAATAATAATCTCCCTAAAACACATGTAGGATCACCATATCCTTTTGTTCAAGGGTTTCTCATATTCCTAAGAAAGTCATAACCTCTTAACATGGCCAGAAAATGTTGCCTCCACCAACCTCTGAGAAACAGCAACTTTCAAGATAATTTTCAATTGGCATATCTTTAAGTTCCCTGACTTTTCTTAGTTCTAACCCTTGTCCTCATTTGCTTCATCTGCTAAGAATATTTTTCAACATTGCTTAATTTTATGTGGCAGTTTTGCAGAATTAAGAGATGCATAGGGAGTAGGGTATGTATATTTATTAAGTCAAAGGTATGTTGTTAATATGTTTTCCACTGGAAACAGAAAAAGATGAAGGTCACCCTCAGCAATGCAGTTAAGTACCATCTAATGAACTGAGAGCCTGAGTAGAACAAAGAGGTTGGGGAAGGCAAATTTGTGTTATGCTTGATTTGGATATTTGTCTTGAGAATATGATTTGTACTACTGGTTCTCTTGATTCTTGGGACATGTCCAATCCCAAGTCATATCACTGACATTCCTGGTTTTTTATACACAGAAGGCAGATAGTAGAACTTGTTCCTCCATAACTGTGAACCAATTTCTATGTTTTTGTTTTTGTTGTTGTTGTTGTGCTTTGTTTGTTTGTTTGTTTTTTGGGTCACACCCAGTGGTGCTCAGGGGTTACTCCTGACTGCACTCAGAAATCACTCCTGGCAGGCTCGGCGAACTATATGGGATGCTGGGATTCGAACCACCCTACATCCTGAATCAGCTGCGTGCAAGGCAAATGCCCTACCACTGTGCTATCTCTCCAGCCCCATGTGTAAGCCAATTTCTATAATAACTGTCCTCATTGATATCTTTGTTGGTTCTATTTCTCTGCAAAACACTAAGCAATGTAGTCCCATATGTTCATCCTTCAGACTTGTTAGATGCCGTTCTAGGATGCTACTGCTGACATTCCAAGACTGAATTAGATACCACTCTATCATATTTCCATGGACACCTTATCTTTCTTTCGTTTTAGTGCTTACACCAATGTATATATGAAAATCCTGGTTTTCTTAAGTGCTCCCCCCACCCAAGACTCAAAACTCCATACCAGTTAGCTCTGCTTCTATTCATATCCCCTGTACCTAGGCCATATGCATGTAAAAGACAATTTTTTTCCTGAAACTATGATTGTACTACCCAAAGTATGCATCTCTTTCAAGCATAAGCATGAAGAATCATTACTCGGAAAGAGTATCCTAGCTACGGTCAATACTTCAGCAAGATGAGCAAGTCAGAATGTACTCTGACAATACTGAGAAACGATAGTTCACGCCTTGGCAATTTACTAACTTCTCCTTTTCCTAGAAGCCCACATATTTTGGAATTGTTGGTAGAAGTTGTGAAACAAAAGCTATTTCTATGTATTTGAGAACTTTCTGCATTATACTTAATTGCTTCTGGTCAGGCTGACATGTCTTCGAATTATACTGGGGTCTATGTATTTGTTACAACTTTCTGCATGTTTCATTCATTTATGGTCCTGGCACGAAATCTGCCTCTGGTGACAATGTCTGAAAAAGAGCTGTCATTAAAGTTAATCTGTGCCTGGTGTCAAGAGGAAGGAGGGGGAGTGGGGGTAGTGGCACGACTTGTTTTTGCTTGTAAATTAATGTATTACTCTCCCTATTCCTTTACATTCTCAAGCACTGGACAATTGGTTAATGGTAATCTATTTCTTTCTCATGTTATCTCCTGCATTTCTCTCCTTTTCAAGCATATTTAAGTGATAATTTTAAAATACACTAGACCCTCCCTGGTGTAAGGCTACCACTGTGCAAAGATTTGGGTTCAGTTATTACCTTGATCCTCTAGAGGCTACTTTAGACCTACAATGTAGGTCTCCCTGAACTTCTCTTTTCTCCTCTGCATAGGACACAACAGAGAAAGAATGACACTTTGTACTTTCTCTCAGCCTGCTTCCTCAGAAGTTCTGCTATTAATTGCACCTGTGGCCCTATAGTAGTTCCTGTGTAATCTCTGTGGATTGAAATGATTTTTTATGATAAAATCAGGAACAACTGTCAACCAGTGTCAATGACTAAATTCACCCTGAAAGTAAAGGAGAGATAATAAAGGGATAAAATACTTGCTTTGCATACAGCTGGCCTGGAAACTGACCTTGGCTGATTTAATCCCTGGCACATATGATTGGCTGAATCCCCTGAATATCACCAGGGGTCATGGCCACAGAGCCAGGAGTAGCCCCTCAGTACTGCATAAACACACACACACACACACACACACACACACACACACACACACACGTGCACTCACACACACATACACCCACTCCTTAATTTAATGCTAGATTTTTTTTGCTTTCTTTAAAGTAGTGTGTTTTAATTTTATTCATCAATGTATCATAGAAAATGAAAAAAATGATGCTATATGGGAAATGAACTCACTGATTTCTCCCTCTCTTACTACTTGAACTTTAATCCAGAGCTCAGTAGTATTACCAACCTGGAAAGAAAATTACAGAGTTATGGGTATAAAACTCCAAAAGATGGACATTTGAAAACTCTAGAGGCTATGAAATGAAAGTAGCAAACAGCCCTCTTAGCTTGACAGAGAGACACTTTATAGATTTTATAGACTTTATACACTTCCAAACACTGATTCTTTTTTTTTTTTTTTTTTTTTTTGTGGTTTTTGGGTCACACCCGGCAGTGCTCAGGGGTTATTCCTGGCTCCAGGCTCAGAAATTGCTCCTGGCAGGCACGGGGGACCATATGGGACGCCGGGATTCGAACCGATGACCTCCTGCATGACAGGCAAACGCCTTACCTCCATGCTATCTCTCCGGCCCCCAAACACTGATTCTTTATAGTTTTACAACACCTTGGACTACCCAGAAATCTTTCACACAAGTCTGAGATCAAAATGATTTCGGCACCACTATTAGCCATTAATTCTTCATATATCAGTTACCTTATCCCTGCAAAGAACAGAATAAAGAGTCCAGGTATCCTTCTAGTGCTTCTTTTTATTGTAAGAATGAATCTTTTTATTTCTATGTCAATACAAATTCCTGTGACATAGAAAAAAATGCCCTAAACCTACAAATGATGATGTATTATACATTCAGCAGCAATTAGGGCATCTTAAACTGATGTGACTATTATGGCTTTATTTTCACCAGGGGCATTTTCATTCATAGTTTCTTAGAATATGTGGCTTCATTCATGTTTTTAGATTTCACTGAACTTAGGTTATCTATCCACATCTCTGTCCATCCCTCCTATATAGGAGAAAGGGATTTTCAGTATCTTGCACTCTAGATCTGACCTCATCTCAGGCATCTTGCTAACCAAGAAGAACTTCTAATCTGATAGGTCTGAGCCTCGACCCGAGATAGAACCTTATGAAAAGGAAGCAAGGTAGCTAACTTTAGGAATGTCTCTTCTTTTCTACTCTATACTATTGGGTCAGTGGGATGATGTGGAGGTGGGTAAGTGAATTCAACTCTCTATTTTCCTCTCTCTTATTCTCTATGCAATGGCTAAGAAAATAAGTCAAATTGCTAATCATCTTATTTCCTTTATCTTTGTGCTTCTTTCTTCTATATATCCTTGATTCAGAAAAAAATAGGAGTTTCTATATGTACCTCAGTTCTTAAGCCATGTGGTTCCATTCATTTGACAATGAAGTCAATAATGGCAGTTGTTCTGGGTAGGGACTCAGATATCCTCTGCCTTTCTCTTCCTAGACCATGGCACCCAATCATCATCATCCAATAAACCTCTCCTTGTAGTATTTGAAACTTTTTCAGGCCATTTCCTCTGTGTAGTGCTCTAGAAAGTCAGCAGCATTAGGGCAGTTTGGTTGAGGTCATTCATGGTGTCACAAGTGGCAGCATTTCCTTCTTTATCAAAGCTGAATATTATTAGATTTTAGACGACAAAGTATAGGATTTCTCTTTTAATGAAGTTGGGTGTGGTGATCTAAACAAGACTTCACAGGCATTTCATATTACTAAATAAATCTGATATTGACAGAAAAGCCAAGTCTTTTAAGAAATTGTTTGAAATGAGATAGAGGTTGCTATCTTTTCTTCACATTGTCCCTATTGATATTATTTCCAACATATTCTACAGAGGGGCATCTCTTCATCTTAATAGAGAACTTTATTTCTCACCTCCTTTTTCTTATGCCTCACCAAAAGTTTATATTTGATCAACTAAATATTTTGTTACCAGTGATGTATTAATTCTAATTCTTTTACTATTGCCATTTGGGGACTAACTGCTTTTATCAACTACACAGTTCCTTGAGATTAAGGAACATTAATTTTGAGGACTGGGTGTATATATAAGAAGCAAGAGAGTGAGTGGAAAACACAGAGTTCAAACTCATTTTTAAAAATACTATCATTATTTAAACACCATGATTACAAACATGTTTAGTTGCCTCAGAAATCAGGATTTTCTGAATTGAGTGAATTCAATTGAGTGAGATTGAGGCACCAGGAAACTTGCTGCTATCTTTCTCTTCCTCTCCTGATGTCTCTTCTTCCTTGAGAAGATAACGCAATCTCAGAAGTTAATGCAATGATTCAGAGGGGATTCAAAGGAAGCTTCAAACTCTGATTCAAAAAGAGACCTGTTTATTTTAAAGGCAGTAAGAAAAGAGCCCTGAAAACTTCTGGAGAGTTAGCAGAAGCAGAAGTATGAAGATAAAAAATAGATATATTCATAATATACCTAAGAAACTTCTAAAAATAGTCAAACTTGTATACACAAATTCAGGTATGACATTGAATACATATATTTCTAGCTTCTCATTTTTATCAAATGCTTTGTAATATACATACAAAATTGATACATACATTATTATGTTCTATTAATGGAATGTATAAATATGTATATATACATTAAGTCAAATATCTGAATAAAAATTTAGGTGAATGTATATGTATAAGTATATGCATATATTCCTAATATCCACTTTGCTACAGGTTAGAGTTCTCATATACTTTTGGTGTAATCTCCCAGGAAGACATTTATCAGAACACAGAAATTTATTTCTCCAGTTTTTGAGGATTTGTCTCAGAAAACTTTATATGTCTCATATTGACTACAATACGGACAACTGTATTTAAACTTAATATATGAAATTATCCCAAGCCAGACAATTAGCATCTTCTTTTTTGTACAAGCTAGGGTCTGTGATATATGTGACACAGAATATTGCTTTGGAATGGAGGGAGATTTTCAATTCCTTTGAAAATATTCATCTCCTATTTCTTTCTGGGTGATAGAGATTTAGAAGCAAAACAAACAAAAAAGGAGAAAAACACATTTTTCTTAAAAGCTGTAAAGACCAATTTCCCCCCTGTCTACTCCTCACTCAATTTGAACACTGTAAAACACATAAAAAATTAAAACTTGTCTCTAGAAAACTCTGACATAACCACTCTGTGTGTATGTGTGAATAAATTAGCCACAAAAACATTATTGTTGACTAAAAAGGTGTTGTCTGAATCTGTCTCTATTTCCTTTTGACTTAGTCAGTAGGAGAGAAGAGTTAGGTTGCTCGAGGCAGATAAAACAAGGTATAAACTTTGTGGCTAGATGTGGTTACTAAGATATGAGATTAGTCATGTTGCTGTTGGACAAAAGTCATCATTATCTAAAGAAAAGTTCAGGTTCTGAGAACTAGGCATTGATTGCCTTGGACCCCTTCCCATCTCCCTAGCTTCAAAAACAGAATTGCTAAATATTCAATATGATGTTGACCAAGGGTTAGGCACATCACCCAGTGAGATGTGGGTTCTTAGTTCTAAAAAGGCAAACTTACGACTCAGTGTAGTTCTAAACAAAAACAAAACTGCTGAAACCAAGGAGTGTGATTGAACTTTTCAATAGAGATCAACTAGAATAAATACTGATTCTGGAGTCAGAGAGATCTTGCATGCAGCTGTCACCACATATGGTCCCCCAAGCACTGTCAGGGAATCACTGCTGAGTGCAGAGCGAGCCAGCAATAGGCCCTGAGCACCTCCAGGTATGGCCCCCAACAGAACCCCCTTAAAAATACCAATTCTGAACACAGGTTTCTATCAAAGTATGGAAGGCTATGAGAACTTTCAGAGGAGCCTCAAGACTGCACTGTATTTGGAAATAAACAGATCTTTGTATATAAGTATATTAGCAACAACGCTTGGGGAGAAACAAATAGAGGTGGGGAAAGGCACTGGGAGTGTGTGAGGGAAGGAAGCCTGAAGAGGTCAGATGCTGTTTTGATTTTGAAATAGAACATGGGTCAGAAGTCAAATGTATCTCAACTGACTTTTGCCTTTTTGTCAGAGTTCTGAATGCTGACACTTTCTTAAAGCTATACTTGGACCTGCCCCTCTGTTCTGGGTCTTAGCGAGTATCTGCACATTCAGAAGACATAGAAAACTTCCATTGTCTCCTTTCCTTGAAAAGCAGCAGGTGGAGTCCCAGGTAAACAAGATGAAGCTCCAAGGATCTCATCGTCTGACCTCCGGACATCATGGTCTGTGAATCTAGTCCTATAACAGGGCTTACCACTTTGCTGTTTACCCTGAAGGTAAAGACAAGCAGGAGCAAAGAGGTATGCAGTGAGCTTCTGCGTGATTGTTTTTTTGTTGTTTTTTTTTTGCCTTGTTTTGTTTTGTTTTCAAATTAAGTTTCTCTAATTTTTTTTTACATTTTCTGACTATTTAAATTGTATCCACTGGAGCCTTTACCATTAAGATGGAAAATCTAATAAATAAATAAAGAAATTAGAGCTATCCTGTAACCCTGTTATAGCAATCTTAGGTATTTATCAAAAAATAAAAAACATTAAAACAATATCCAAATTCCTATTTTTATAGCAGTATTATTCACAATGCCAAAAATATAGACCCAACCAAATGCACACCAACAGACAACTGGAAAAGAAGCTGTAAAACTCAGTGGAATACAACTCTGTTGTCAGCAAGAGATAAACCATACCAACTGGGAGAAAATAAATGAAGTCTGAGGTATTTATTCTGAGTGAAATTTAATAACTAAATGTTTACCTCTTAACAAATCAACAATTACATCAACAACAAAAAATCAACAAACTGAAAATCTAAGAAATCTATTTTCTACACTCTAACTCAGGAGGTTGCTAAAAGAAAAAGAGATGGTGGATGGGGCATATCCTTTGCACATGGCTGATCCGGATTGGTTCTCGGTATCCCATATAATCTCCTGAGCATAGCTAACCCCCTTTAAAAAAATTGAGTCACCATAAATTACAACATTTATGACTGAGTTTCAGGTTTACAATATTCCAACATTCATCCCTTGACCAGTATCCATTTCTCTCTACCAGTGTTCCCAGTTTCATTTAAACTCCCTCGCCAGCCTTTCCCTATTGTTTCTTTCTATCCTTCATGTGAGATATCATTCTATATCTCTCCCTCTCCCTATGACTTCACTTACCATGAAACTCTAGATCCAGCCATTTCTTGACTATTTCCCCATGTACTGTATGTCACATACTATTCAGGCAGTTTCCCAAGTACTGGAATAAGTACTTTTACGAGGGTACTTTTCACAAGTTAAAACGTGGCTTTGCTGGAGTGTGTGAGAAGTTCTACCCAACCTTCTCCCATTCATTTATTCTGATGAGCAATCTATGGTCATTCTTACCTTTATTGCTCTTTATTCTCATATCTATAATGTGTGTCTTATCTAGCTATTTTCAGCCTTTCAGCAATGATGTACCTTAATAAAGATTTCTTCTGTTTCCCCACCAAAACTTGGGGTTTACCAAGTTTCTCTGCATTCATATTATGAATTAAATTTTTGAAAAATATTAGCCAAAATGCATAGATTTTTTTCATAATTCTTGCTATTCCTTCTAAATTGCACATGTTAGATGGTTTAGTTTGGGAGAATCTGGCTTCCTCTTTTGTTTTTTTCATTATTTTTCTCTTCAGTTAGCAGTTTTTTAGCATCTTCAAATTCCATAAACTTTTTTTCTGCTATATTCAAACTGATGTTAACCTATCCAATATTGCTACCAGTATCATGTTTATCAGTTTAAATATTGTATTTGTACTTCTAAGATTTCAAATGAATCTTTTTTCTTTGATTTTTTAATAAATAAAATTTTTTAACATGTGTGTATGTGTGCATGGGCACATTCACATTAATTTTAATTAGTTATATAAAAGAATTAAATTTTGCAATTGCCAAACAGTATATATGCATGTATATACATGAATATATATGAAGAAATAGTGTATACATATACATAAATACATTTACATATTTAAGCATACATATATTCAAAGTACATATAAGTGAACTTAAAATTTCTATGCTAAGTAAAATAAAGATATTACCATGTGACTTTATTTATATATGATATAGAAAAAAGCAAAACAAATAAATGAAGAGCCTCACAAACAAAATTCAGATTAGTGATGTTCAGAATTGGGATCAAGATGGGGTGAAGTGGCTAAAAGTGCTAAAATAGTGCACTCTTCCATCATGATATGATTTTTTAATATCTTTTTCTAGTCTATGATATTTTTATTAAATATATATTTTATTTAAGTAACATGATCATATTTGGGTTACAGTCATAACCAGAACACCCCCCCTTCACTAGTGTAACATTACCCCCTCCCCCCTTCCCATCCCCTGCCTGTATTCGAGACAGGCATTCTACTACAGTAATTTGTTTTTAAGTTCAGTAAGTTGTATTTTTTTCCTTAAAGGATAAGAGTAAAAAAATATAGTAAAGGTGTGATAGTGGCAATCGCCAATGTTTGCATAGGTCCAGAAAAATGGAGAAAAATGGAAAAAAAATCCTTGACCTGATTACAAAAAGGCCTCACCCCAAAAGTTTATTGGCATAAGACAGACTCTGGGTTCCAGGCATACCAGTCTATCCAACTCCAGTCATTCTCAAGGTCCCGGTGAAACTTTTTCACACTTTAGCTATAGTTGGTATCAGACTTTTATACTTAAAGACTCTGGATTCTGTGCATTTCTTCCGTTGGTGTCAGGCTGATGTAGAGCATCCTCTAGTTTCAGCATATAATTAAGTACAGAGCGATCTGCCCTGCATGCAGACTGTTGCTGAGTCACCTGGGTGTTGGGAGTACTCTTTGGAGTAAGACAATGCCAAAGCAGTGGTAGGTCTTCTTTGGTAGAGGCTTGGATCCTGGGAATGTTAAAGACAATTGTGGTTGTTTCCATAGTTCAGGTGTGTGTGGGCGATGCCCATTCTTCTGAGGCCTGAGCCAAATCATTATGCCAATGTTCAGGGTAAAAGGCCTAATTACATTACCAAATTTGTGTTCCCATCTCTATTAGATGAGAACTTGTTTGCGTATGTATTATTTTCCCATTTTAATGCGCCTATGCAAAAGAGAAGCAATGCCACAAGATATTGTTGGTGCATCTGGGGGCCAATGAATAAAGTCCAACATTTCCCATAACTTGGTATAAACGTGAAATCTATACAGAGTTACACTTCTACCAGTATTGCTTATAAAACAGATCTCACAGGGGGAGAATCAAACAATCAAATAACTAATCTAGTGGGCAAAATTGTCACAAATGAGGATATTTGAAAAGAGTTATAGATGTTAAGGGAATACATCTGAGATATACAAAAGAGATACATGTGACCCTTTTATGTTTTTAAAAAAAAAAGAAAGAAAACAAGGGTATTTGAAGACAACAGGTGATAGTTGAGTTTGAGACTTTTTTGCAGCATTATGGAACCCTATATTGTCATTGAATTAGGGGTTATGCTGAGACTGATTCTGGTATCATGCAACAGTCCATAGTTTGATGGGGCATGAGGGGCCACCAAGCATGGGTCAACAGGCGTGTTGGTTGTAGTTGTTTGTAGGCATGAGCTGGGGACCGAGAGGGTGTCATTCAATGAGGAGCTGGATGGTGGTTTTGGGCAGAAGGTCAGTCTTGGTGTCTACCCAATTAGGAACTGAGGATAAAAAGGGTTGAATAAGGGGAAGATAATGGTTCAGGGTTTGGGTATGAGGAGGTAGGAGAGACAAAGGGGGGAGGGGAGAGGCAATACATAAAAGACTAGACAATAAAGGTCAATTTAAGTGTTTTATCAGAATCTTGGGCATCCTGATTCTATTCCTAGGAACAGTCTAGGATCAGGAACGTTTTTGGATAATGATAAAAAAGTATCTTTGTCGCGCGGGCGCATTTTTTGAAAAATAGTATTACTAGCAAACAAAACAGGGGGTCCAATATACATAGGAGAAGGGTTTCCCTCCTCTGCCCGCCCCCCAGGGCCCGAGTTGCCAGGGCCGGCCATGAAGACCCGCCTGGCTTGGGGGGTCCCAGTCTCCTGAACCAAGTGTTCAGTCCAGGAGATCTGTGGCCGGCTGTCCGACCAGCGACCCTAACATACCAGAGAAAAAGAGGGATGGCTTTCCTAACATGTGCGCTCTGCTGGGTCCAACTGCCTCAAATGAATCTTAATAGCCTTTTAATAACTTTCTAATATGCCTGTCATTATACATTTTTGCTCTTTTTCTCATAAATCCTTAATATATTTATTATAGTAATTAAAAGTGTTTGTATACTAATCCTACCTGTTTTGCCTATGAATTGTCTTCAATTTTCTTCTCTTTATTTTGGATCTGTTCTTTGGCTTATGTAAATATCCATTTTTATTGTAGACAAGTCATTATAAACTATGCATTATGAAAACTCCAAATTCTGTTATCTTCCTCTAATCGGTAGTGGATTGTGGGCTTGTTCCAGAAATCAACTAAATTTTTGTGTGTATATAACCTTTCTTACTATATATATATTACAACTATGTATAAGGAAATATAATGAATATTTCCTCAGTTATAGTCCTTGGTTCATAATCCTGCCATATGGTCCTTATGTTAAGGCATGATGTTTCTGGTACATCAAAGGCATGTTAGAGATGTTTATCAACAAAGCCTTCTAATTTAGACATTTTTTTTTTTTTTTTTTGGTTTTTGGGCCACAGCCGGCGGTGCTCAGGGGTTACTCCTGGCTGACTGCTCAGAAATAGCTCCTGGCAGGCACGGGGGACTATATGGGACACCGGGATTCGAACCAACCACCTTTGGTCCTGGATCGGCTGCTTGCAAGGCAAACACCGCTGAGCTATTTCTCCGGGCCCTAATTTAGACATTTTAAGTCAAATTCTGTCTCTGTTGCGTCAGTCAGCTGCTGCAGTCTCTGTTCAACCTTCCAGCTGTTGTTTTCTGCTCTGTTCTGCTCCTTGGAGAGATGCCCTTATATTTTTGCAGTTGAAATGTCATCCAAAGTTTTTGTACATAGATCAAGATCTCTCCTCCCCAATTCAACCACTTTTGGGTTTCTCCTGATCCTTCATTGTCCAGTTGTTCCAGCAGTCCTATCTGTCAGGCCCTAACTCTAGTCTAGTATGTCTGTGCTCTGTAGACTGTTGAGTGTCTGTTGAATATGTTCAGGAGAAACCAGTCAAATGCATCTTACATGTCCTTTAGTTTATGTTTGCTTTTAAGACTTCCTTAGTACCTTCAAGCAAATAAATAGGCAGAGATTATAATTATTCTCCATTGGAGGTTTAGTCTGATAAAAACTACTTTACCACTTTTTGAAGTCTTCATATGTTTAAACACAAATTATATAATGCTGTATAGTCTTTTTATGACATTTTAATTAATATATTCTAAATACATTATGTCAGTAGATATTAATTAACCTTATTCTTTTGTTTGGCATATAATGATATAGGACTATATAACAATAATAAATGATTAAAGTTATGAATTAGATTACTTTTAGTGTTTTTTATAAGAAAATAAGTTGCTTTCTTTTGAATGCAATTCTGTAAAGAAAGGACTATAAAATACTGGTTTTACTTATATCTGTAGCATTATTAATTTAAATCACTGCTAATACACATTTTGGTTAGTCAAATACATCTATTATAAATAATGATGTTAAACACACTGTTGCACATATTTTTTTTCTTATAGAATCATTTCACTGGGAGTAAAATTGCTGAATCAAAGTAAACTCACATTTAAATATTTATATATGATCACCAATTATACTCCAATAAAGACTATACAAATACATTTTCCAACAGCTTAGGAAACTTCCTAACTCTTGACAATTTTGAGTCACACCCAGTAGTGCTCAGAGGAGCACTCCTAGCAGAACTCAGGTGTCAATTGATTTGAACCAGGGTCAATGGGATGCAAGGCAAGTGCCTTAATCTTTGTACTATCTTCTTGGTCCTTCTTCACACTTATAATAATACTTTATATTCTGAATATTTAGCATTTCCTCTTGAGCACTGATAAGAAGGGGATCACTAGCCATATTTTGCTCCTCTCAGTTTTGATTCTGAGCTGCTAGCTTCCAATCTTCCATTGTTGAATCTCAATCATGTCATTTGAAGAGGGCAATCAATACTGTCTTCTGGATTCTCCCTCAATCTAGATCTATATCTAGCATGCTGCTTCTTTGATTACACTAGTAAAACATCATTTCCTGCTCACCTGGCTATGGACTTTATTTGCTCCACCGTGACTAAGCTCAGTTTACTTAATTCCTTTCATATTCCCTCTTTTCATTGCAGACTTCATTTCCCCGATGTAAATTACTTTCTGTCTTTGTGACTTAAGGTCTCTGAAATTTCACTTAATCCATGTATATGCCATAATTATCTCAAAAAGTATTAGCATAAGAAATACTCTAATAAGTCTCCAAAAATTTCTGTCCTTATGTTGTTTTTGTTATTTTGATAAGAGAGAAAATTACATAAAGGAATGTTTTACTCAGTAAAATCTATGTGAATGTAAAATCTACTTCAAAAACACTTTAAAGATAGAAGACTAAACACAAGCTTTTTCCTATGCTTCCTCTAGATACCTGCTCACTGACATAAAGGGATTTTTTGGAAAGCTATAAACCAAGAGGGAAAAGTGAGTTGTAGAGGAAATGATATGATTCCAACACTTCAAGAATTACAAACTGCAGAAGAAGGAGAAGAAAACAAAAGTTTAAGGGGCATGTTGACCTCCCCCACTTCTCCAATTTTCTTCTTCAACTGATATGTAGATCCAGGCAACTACTTGTCCTATTTAAATATAAAACAGGGGTTTATACACTGGGGATAAGAAAGAGAAAATCTCTGAAGTGGAGGACACAGCTGGGGGCACTAACAACTGTGAAAAATAAGAAGATTGAATATTAACTACTGAGAACTTCTCTTATAGATCCTGGCCTTCTTTCATTCTTGTTCCCTTCTAGGCAAGATATTAAAAAAATTTTTTTCCTGAAAATCTGTCACATGCTAAAATAAAAGACACAAAGTCTGGCTAACCTGCCTATGAACAGTCCAGCCTAGTCACCATGAAAGTAAACTGGTATCTTCAAGTCTCACCAACAGTATAGTATAGAAGGATGCC